>NC_137610.1:47912198-48148836 GCF_963280865.1 Gymnoscopelus braueri | reverse complement strand
TAGCAGTTCTTTCTCTACTTCTACGCGACAACTCTTGCACGACAAAGTAGGGCATTAATTACATTAATTTTTGTATATATTTTTAATTTTTCATGAATTTTTTTGTACATAGTGGTATTTTTTCTCTGTATTTTTATGTTGATTTTTGAACTGTTTGGTTGCTACTATATATGTCTATGAAATAAATTCAAGGACCCAAACGGAAACAAGTCCGCAAGGACTTTTTTGGTCGGACCTTTTAGACAAAAGTATTATAAATGTAACTGTGTTGTTTTACATTCTTTTGCCTAATAAAAATGTCAATCAATCAAAATTATATGGAGATACGAGGTTTCTGCCCACCCTGAACACATAGGAGGACGGGCTCAGGATTCCACTGAGGGAATGCTGAGGTGAATAGATGAACGACCACAAGAATGTTGACACTCACAAAGAATGTCATGATGCTGATGCCGGAATGAATGGATGAGGTAATAACCACTATACTCACACACAGCCTAGAGCAGTGGTTTCCAACCTTTTTCATATCAAGGGCCATTATTTATTCGGCATTTGAGCCACGGAATCACCGTTTGATGAGATTTTTTGCCTCTCAGACCCAAGACTTTAGAATATTGTGGTATCGTTGGATACGATTTTGTCCACAATTCCATCCATGCTGTATTGATGTTGGCACCATTAACACATTCCCTGCCAGAGGTTTTTTTTATTTTACTTCCCCCAGTGCCAGTGTTTAATTTTTTTTTTTTAAGGAGCCGAGATACAGGATTTTAAAGTAATAAGTTAACCAAGGAGTGAATGGAGCTAGAAATCTTTGGATCGTGATATCTCTGGTTCTGTGTGGATAAATTGAAAAAAAAAAAAAAAAAAATTGAAAAACGGTTATACTCGTGGATGGATTTTTTTGGCAGTAAACGGGTGTATTTTTCATCAACGGTTATACTCGTGATTGGCAGGTAAAGTGTTAAGAGAGATGACAGGCAAACGTTGAACGAAATAACAGTTCTTTAATTAAGTAATGCCTATGTTTAACAACAATTTAACTCTTGAGAGTGTAGAGTTAAAGATCTATAAGGGTCCATTAGGTTACCGACTCTCTATCATTTAGCTGGGGACCACCTGGAACCCCCTCAAGGACCACTGGTTGAGAACCACTGCCTAGAGTGTTATGATGCTGGAATGAATGAATGAATGAGGTAATAACCACTACTCACACGCAGGCAGTCGTGGAAAGAAGTACTCATATTTGTTTACTGAAGTATCAATTCCAAAATGTAGAAATACTGTACTAAATGTACTTAATAAACACCTCAAAAGTGCAGTACTTGAGTACTTTACTTTCCACCACTGCTCACAAGAATGTTATGAATGAATGAATGAATGAGGTAATAACCACTGCTCACACACACAGGCAAGGAAAACACACCTTGTATGTCCAAAACGGTGACCTCGTTTTTCAGGAAATGGGGGGAAAAATAAATATTCTGTGTTCCAATGGATCCAATTATTAGTAACAAACTCTTGTTAATTATTTTCATTTTCATTTTCTAAACATAACCCTGATACTTTTAATTGGCTCAACCCACAGACAGACTTCACCACTTTCACTTTCCCTGTAAAACAAATAAAGAAAATAGCAACAAATAGCTATAGCTTTTGCTACTTAAAAAAAAACATTACAAAAAGAAATGAAAAGTAACAGTTTTGGATATACAAGGTTTCTACCCGGCGACAGCACTGATGTGAACTAATTAACAAGCTAAAATTATACAGGTGTTGGTGGAGTGCTGTGCAAAACACATCACCATGGAAACCACAGTCACAAACCAGTGGCGGAAGTACATTTACTCAAGGCAGTGGTTCTCAAACTTTTTTTATGTCAAGTAGGACCCCTAAATTGATATGCATTAGTAAAATGGTGACATTCTGCATAATGAGTAGTTTTACTTTTGACATTACTTTTGTGCCTTTACTCAAGTAAAATTTGTTGTATTTATACATTGTGATATTGCTACTGTACTCGTACTTCTTCCAGCACGGAGATAAAGCGGTTACCTATCCACTAGCAATACAAAACAGACAACTGTGGATCAAAGCCGGTGACATAATCATCGTAAAATAAATAAATGGCTCTTTTTGAAGTCGTAAGTTTTAACACAACACTGTAGGAAAAAAAAGAAAGAAGAAGAAGCCTAACGTCCAATGAGCTACCAGACCACACCCACAACTGGAACTTCATTCAAACTATTCCTCTTGGGGGAGGGACAAAGTAAAAATGCAGTAATCTAACAACTATGCGATAAGAAGTAGGCATGGCCGTCCACAATTATGTTCATCTGTACTGTATGTCTGTGTGTTTACTCAGATACCAGACATACTGTACCACGTCACGCTGATAACTGGGCAGGCATGCGCGTGCAGGCAGGTTGCAAAAGAACCCGACCCGGCTCATAAGACGTAATGGAAAAGAAGTCATGCCACTCAGGTGTACAAATGCATTCCTTTTGACTGCAGTTTTCCTCCCAGTGCGGAGGAAGATGGCTTACTGTATGCGGTGTTCACACTGGCATAAAGCTATAGGTGGCCATTCAACATGAAAATACAAAGCTACAGGCTACCATTGATTTTCAATGGAAGGCAGCAACATGAAGATACAAAGCAAGGGGCTAGCATCCTTGTAAATTGAGGCTATATAGGAAGTGTGATAGTGTGTGTTTCACCCCCTGCTGGTTGCAGAAGCAATTAGGCTCTATTCAAGCAGACAGGTTTTTGGACAAACTTTACACTTTCTTTTTTTTACCTTAATAATAATGAATAATTGTCAAACCTTAATGAATAATTGTTCCATAACCATAATAATTGTACATACTATATGCTTCCAGTCGCTAGTTTAAAGTCTTCTTTCGATCACCATGATATGCGTTTTGGTAAATTATGGCCCCATTTATTAAAAAAATTATGACAAAGTAGGGTATGTTTCTAGGGTTTCTACTGGCTCTACCGAGTGAAGACCCGCCCTCGCTGCGGTTTCGGCCAATAGCATTCATTTCCGTCCGCATTTCGGAACCGGATATCAACCGGATATAGAAAAGACGGCGGATTTAGAAATTGCTGCAAAATAGGCTTCATTTACGGTCTGTAGAAACCAATGGTGTGACGCTGTCCGTATTTCTTTTTACGGTCTATGACACAAAGCTACAGGCTACCGTTCATTTTCAATGGAAGGCAGCGACATGAAGATACAAAGCTACAGTCTACCATTCACTTTCAATGGAAGGCAGCGACATGAAGATACAAAGCTACAGGCTTTTTCCCCCACAGGTTGGGACTGGCTGGTCTATATTAACATCTCACCTCTTAGCACTGAGAGGCTCCTCGGTCTCCACAGTGGTCACTTCTGGCTGGAAGCGGAAGTCCTCGATGTACGCCCCGAAGCGCTCGTGGAACCATCTGTGCGACCGTGCGTACAGGGTCTCCTGTTTGTCTGTGAGCAACACAAGAGATCAAAATCCATGATTAATGATCTTTTAAAACAAAAGAGAACAAATGACAAACCAAGGTCCCATGTTGTTTTGTGTTTTGTGGGTTGTGTGCGTGTGTGCGTGCGTGTGTGTGCATGTGTGCATGCGTGTGCGTGTAGTTTCTACCAGTGGTATAAAGTAACTAAGTACATGTACTCAAGCACTGTACTTAAGTAACATTTTTAGGTATTTTTTACTTTCTTCAGTATTTACTATTTTCAATACTTTTACTCCACTACATCTCAGAGGCAAATATTGTACTTTTAATCCACTACAATTCTATGAAAACTTTAGTTACTAGTTACTTTTTGATTATTATTGATTTTGATTATTATTACAAAACACACTATCCACTTCAGCCCTATATATATTTCGGCCATTTGAAAATAGCAGATCTTCAAGCTCACAATGCGTCGCATCGTGACGCATTGTGAGCTTGAAGATCGTCTATTTTCAAAATATTTTCAATACATGTTTTAACTTGGGGCATTCTGCACAATTAGTACTTTTACTTTTGGTACTTTAAGTATATTTTGATGCAGATACTTTTGTACTTTTACTCAAGTACATTTTGAATACGGGACTTCTACTTGTGACATAAGTCTATCTACATTGCAGTATTGATACTTTTACTTGAGTAAAACATGTGAGTGCTTTATCCACCACTGGTTTCTACTCCCTCCCGTTGTGACTGACTGACAGTGTGACTGAGTTCTTGTTGTCCTAGTCCAGTCTTCTTTGTCTTGTCCTGTGTTTTTTCTCTTTTCTCTTTATTTTCTCTTTCTTCGGACTGCACCCCCGGGCCTGTATAATAACTGGATGGGGGGGCGCGCTACAAATACCGAACCTATGACCTCTGACGTCTTTGGTACAATTGGCTTACAAAGGAACAGACCAAGGCACTCTTGTCTAAAAATATTTTTTAAAAGTCTATATTGAAATAGCTAATGCATGGCAAGAATAGAAAAAAAAGGGCATCTACGCGTTGTGGCACAGCCTTCATTGTTTAGTCACCTTGGTGAAGGCTGTGTGCTACAACGCCTAGGGGCACACATTTTTTGTATTCTTGCCATGCATTAGCCATTTCAATGAAGGCTATTACATTAGACCAGAGTGCCTTGGTCTATCCCTTTTTTGCTAGACCTGGAACACCTGGAAAGGTATACGTTGTTATACCTTTCAAGCTGGGAACACCTCTGTGTGTAGTTGTTACTATATACATTATATCTCATATTGTCGGGCAGAAACCAGCCAACTCCAAAATGTTAGGAGGTTTTGTTCATTGATAAGTACAGCTAAATGGACCTCCAAGTTCACAATGAGGTTGGAGGTCAAAAGGGGGCGGAACCTTTATTGATAGTATAGTAGACTGACAGGAACTGGGGGGGAGAGAGATGGGGAATGACACGCAGCAAAGGTCGTCGGGATCGGGATTCGCAAGGCCGGCCATTTTATACAGTATTGCCCCAACGCTGGAAGTGGCCACTGCAAATTTGCAGACTGCCTTCAATAGGTTTCAATGGGCTCTAATTAACCTTAAGCTTGTTTTAAACTCCAACAAAACAAAATGCATGGTATTTACTAGGTCTCCAAATATAAATCCCTTTACTGGTATTTACACTCTTAAAGGCGAACAAATTGGTCACATCTTATAAATACCTCTGCATTTGGCTAGATGCCAAACTCTCATTTAGGCTAAGGTTCATGTGGAGAACCTAATAAAAAAATTAAGAGGTCAAATTGGCTTCCTTTACAGAAACAGGTCCTGTTTTTCTTTTACCAGCAGAAAGACTATTGTTCAATCTGTAATAATGTCTGTATTTGATTATGGGGATACACTGTATATGCATGCTTCACTCTCCACACTGAAGCCTCTGGATGCAGTCTACCACTTTGCTTTGCGTTTTATTACTGGTGATGATTATCTCACCCATCACTGTATTTTATATGATAAAGTGGGTTGGCCATCTCTCGCAGTTCGTAGAGGGCAACATTGTATTTTATTTATTTATAAGGCCTTGTGTGGTGAACTTCCTTTATACCTATCCTCGCTTTTGGAACCAAAGGTTACTGGTCACTCAACACGTTCACAAACACACATTAGATATACCAGTCCACGTAAGAGCAGTGAACAAGGAAGAACTGCATTCATGTATTATGCTCCACACAAATGGAACAAACTTCAGGACTCTCTGAAACTGGTGCGATTGGTCTCAATAGAGACATTCAGGGTGCTTCTTGAGGACACACTACATAGTGACTGTACCTGTATCATGTAACACTGTTTATTTGCATCTGATTTTTAAATCTCTGTGTTGTTATCCATGTCCTCACTGTATTGTCTGATTCACCGCCTTTTGCGATTATTTTAATGTTGTTTTATGCTTCTTCTTTTCTTTTTTTGCTTTATTGTTAAAGTTGTGACATTGTAATGTGATTCAAATGTTTGTTATCAGGGCGTCCTTGAAAAAGAGAGCTTGCTCTCAATGGGTTTCCCTGAATAAATAAAGGAAAAAGAAAGAAAGAAAGAAAGAAAGAAGATTTTACATTTTTTTACCAAAACATTGGTAATGTGTGGTCCAGGACTCTCCGAAATCGGGATCGGACTCCCAAAAATCTGGCATCGTCAGCATTATCGTCTCTGTCGGGCGTGAGCCTCATATTATGTCCAAAAACTGTTACTTTTCAGGATTCAAATTCAAAAACAGTAAAAGTAGCAGATCGACAAGCTCAAAACGTGTCGGTTCACACCGCGTTTCGAGCTTGCAGATCTGCTACTTTTGATGTTAAAATATGGAGATAAGAGCTTTCTGCCCGACAGAGACAAAATACTAAAACATACACCTCGTGTGATTTCTATAAACAACACTACGTAAGCACTAGCTAAGCTGGAGCAGGACACATGCCAGTGGGGATAATGTGTGTTGGTATTTTTTTTTTCAAACGATGGACACAGCATTACATACAGCAAGTGGGGCGTCGGTCACTCAGATTACTGAATGTGACAGGATAGCAACCATGTAACAACCGCAGTGGTGGAAAGTAACTAAGTACTATACTTAAGTACGATTTTGAGGTATTTGTACTTTACTTGAGTATTTCCAATTTCCAATACTTTTACTTCTACTCCACTACATCTCAGAGGCAAATATTGTACTTTTACTCCACTACAATTATTTGAAAACTTTAGTTACTAGTTACTTTGCAGATATAAATTATTACATATAAAACATACATTAACCACTTTAGCCCTATTTTATACCTAGGCTATTTGAAAATAGCCGATCTACAAGCTCACAACGCGTCGCGATGCGACGCGTTGTGAGCTTGTAGATCTGCTATTTTCAAACATTTTTGTACTTTTACTTTTGGTACTTTAAGTACATTTTGATACCAATACTTGTGTACTTTTACTCAAGTAGTTTTTTTATTCTGGACTTTTACTTGTAACAGAGTACTTCTGCATTGCAGTCTTGATACTTTTACTTAAGTAAAACATTTGAGTACTTTTTCCACCACTGAACAACCGTTTCCTCGATGGAAACTCCCCAATATTGTTAACACATTTTGGAAACACGCCATTGGGATACTAATCAAGATTGAGCTGCATGGCCTCTTTGTATTGAAAATTGAAAGTGTTTTTGTTGGACTGTGCTGTAGGTAAAATAAGAGACGGTTTCCAAGGAAAGCTTCAATTTCTCACGTATGCTTTTCTGATCCCTTGGCATGGAGGGACGATTGCTGTGTTGATTGGCTAGTTCGTCGTTAGGCCAACAGAGGATAGACTACATCCCATATGTCTGGAGGGACGATTGCTGTGTTGATTGGCTAGTTCGTTGTTAAGCCAACAGAGGATAGACTACATCCCATATGTCTGGAGGGACGATTGCTGTGTTGATTGGCTAGTTCGTTGTTAGGCCAACAGAGGATAGACTACATCCCATATGTCTGGAGGGACGATTGCTGTGTGATTGGCTAGTTCGTGCTGTCGGGCAGAAACCGCTTAAATCTTCATATTCTAACTTTTTGTGTTTTTCTCTAAATTAACGCCATGCTTGATCATACTACAGTGTCACAACAAAAGCATCAAAAGTAGCAGATCTGCAGCGCGAAACGACTCATTTTGAGCTTGCAGATTTGCTACTTTGGCTGTTTTTGAATTTGAATCCTGAAAAAGTAACCGTTTTGGACATACAATGTTTCCACCCGACAGAGATGATGTGGTTTACTATTGTCTTCAGATTTCTTTCTCTGTTGTTTGCCGTTTCTAAATTGACTCTGCACAGCACTTTGTTAACTTTGTTTTGAAAAGCGCCATACAAATCAATTCAGTATCATTATCTTTATACACCACCCGACAGTGAGGATATCTCAGCAGCCTGTTGCTTAGCAGAGAGAGCTAATTACCCAGAGAGACAATCAAACGCGGCAGCAGCACCTTAGCAGCACAAATAGCAGTGTCTGTGCTGTGTGCCACGGTGCCCAATTAAGACGGCAGACAACAAGGTTATGTCCCATGGCTCTTCATGAGGAGACGCATTAAAACAGCATTTTAAATGCCAACACTGTATCTCTGACAAACTGGCATGTGCTAGCAATTGGTGCCAAGATGATTAGATTACAACTTAACTGAAGGTTAATAAGGTAATGTTGGGTGTTCGAATCCACCGCGGTGCATATCCGGCTTTATCTATAGCACCTAGAGTTTCTCAAAGTAGTGGGGTCCATGGACCACCCCCCCAGGGGTCCTTCAGGAGTTACGAGTCTGTAACTTCCGAGAGTGTACAAATGGAACCAAATGGACACTCTCAGAGTTGGGGTTTTATCATGTATATTGTGGCCCGCAGAGATGGAAATTTGTCATGACTTTCATAAAGTCATTCAATGGG
The DNA here is from genome assembly GCF_963280865.1 of Gymnoscopelus braueri. Lineage (NCBI taxonomy): Eukaryota > Metazoa > Chordata > Actinopteri > Myctophiformes > Myctophidae > Gymnoscopelus > Gymnoscopelus braueri. The sequence continues at coordinate 48,140,426 of NC_137610.1, read as the reverse complement.
GGGGAAATAATTGGCACAACGACTGAAATTGGGGGGGGGAGAAAGAAAAAAATCTATTTAACTATTTGGCGATGCAACATAATCAGCCTCTGTTTAATCCATTAAGATCGATTCTACAAATGTCTTCTAAATCCCAACAGTTTTTTGAAAAAAAAACTATGTTGCCGTCAGTGGTTCTCAAACTTTTTCATGTCAAGGACACCCAAAATTACATGTATTTGGCCGCGGTCCCCCATCTCAAAATATTTTGTTCCAGGGACCCCCCAGAAGCTAAATATTTGAGTTACGAAATGTTCGCTTTAAAATAATATATATTCAAAGATTTGCACACATGTTCAAGATTTTTCATAAATAGCAGATCTACAAGCTCGTAGCGCGGCACTCGGTGCCGCGCTATGAGCTTGTAGATCTGCTATTTTTGAATAGACAAGGGGTAGAATAATGCTTTTTTAGCTCACAGATGCTCACAGGTGACACAGATGCGTTCCAGGTCTTAATGGGTTAATCCCCAGTGAAGCGGGATTTTAGCAGCGAGATCCTTGATGTCACCACGGATGTCATCATGCAGCGTTGATTAATCACAGAACTCATAATAGCCACGCAGCTTAACGAGCAGAAGACCAGCAAAAAAACTTAAATAAAAAATAAAAACGAGGTGCTTAACAAGGCGAGATACGGCATCTATCCCCGAGAGACTTATTTACCATTCCCAATGCAAAATTAGCAGTGGTGGAAGAAGTTCTTTTTACTCAAGTATTCTAATTTTGCTTGAGTAAAAGTACAAAAGTAATGGCATCAAAACTTAAAGTGCCAAAGTAAAAGTTCTCAATTTTTTTTTCAACGTTTTTTGAAAATAGCAGATCTACAAGCTTACAACGCGCTGTGAGCTTATAGATTGGCTATTTTGGAATAGCCTGAAGTATAACATAATGGCTTAAGTGGTTATTGCATATTGTAATAATAATCCAAATCTGCTAGTAACTAAAGTTTTCAAATAATTGTAGTGGAGTAAAAGTACAATATTTGCCTCTGAGATGTAGTGGAGTAGAGTATAAAGTATGACATTTTTTTTAAATAAAAATGGAAATACTCAAGTAAAGGTACAGTTCTTGACTAAATGTACTTTCCACTAACGCAAATTTGGATGGCTTGCGAGTTCATGTCAAAATTGTGAGATACGGCTCGTGCGAGAGAAAAACAGACGTTAGTGAAGGAAAGAGATGAGGCGACAGAGAGGTAAGAGACAGAAAAACAGACGTGAGAGAAGGAAAGAGAGAGGAGTGGTGATGGAGAGAGCTGTAGGAACGAGAAAGTGGAGAGAGGGTGAGGGGGGGGACGGACGCAAAAAGCGGTGACATACATCCGTCTAAATTTTTGCAAATTAGAAACCGTCACAATTGCCATGCAGCGTGCTTCAAAAGGTTGCCAGGGTTTGTTCATTATTCATAAAAGATCTCTCTGCTAGCTCCACAAGCCGCTGTCTGACAACGTAGTTTTCATTTTTAACGAGACCCACTGCCATGGTAGCGTTAAAACCAAACGAAAAAAAGAAGGGGGGGGGGGGTGTAATACAAACCAAATTCACTGTTTCCTTGCAGAGCTTCTTAAAACTACTAACAAAAGAGACGTTCACCCATTAAAGGAGAATTCCGGACATTTTAAGTGTTATCTTTGATGTCTAGTTACTCACCTACCGACGTAAAAAGTGGCGTTCTTTTTTTCCAGAGATTCCCCTGTCGTCATTTTTTAAACCCCCTCCGTTGTCATAATGGGAGCGCGTGGCTTAGGGAAATTCGTCTATTATAACCGATGCAATGTAATTTTTTTCTCTACTACTAGTCATTGTAGAGTCTCATGATAGTCAAACATGCGCTGAAAGTTCCTGAGAGGCTACCGTTAATGGCGAACGATTTAACACTGGTTGCTTGTTTCTCAACCTGGCAACACCAAGTTGCCAGGTTCTGGAAAGAAACAAGCACTCTACAATGACTAGTAGTAGAGAAAAAAATAACATTGCATCGGTTATAATAGACGAATTTCCCTAAGCCACGCGCTCCCATTATGACAACGGAGGGGGTTTAAAAAATGACGACAGGGGAATCTCTGGAAAAAAAACACGCCACTTTTTACGTCGGTAGGTGAGTAACGAGACATCAAAGATAACACTTAAAATGTCCGGAATTCTCCTTTAAGATCGAGAAAGCACCTGTTGTTTTAGATTTTAACCACCATTATTTTATACATTGGGTATTCAAAAATAGTGTGTGTGTGTGTGTGTGTGTGTGTGTGTGTGTGTGTGTGTGTGTGTGTGTGTGTGTGTGTGTGTGTGTGTGTGTGTGTGTGTGTGTGTGATGTCTAAAGCCAGCAGAACAACAAGTGAAATTAATTAACCTACGATGATGAAATACATTAGTTAATTGTATTTCCTCCTTCAGGATTAAGTTACAGAAGTATCAGTTTTTTCTTTGTCATTTCTTCACCATTCATTTCCTTCTGAGAACCTGCAGGTGTAACTTATTTATCTGTGCCAGTTTCCCACCAGTTAACAGCAGTTATAATCAGTGGTGGACAGTAACGGAGTAAATGTACTTGAGAGTACTGTACTTAAGTACATATTCTGAGGATCTGTACTTTTCTTGAGTATTAGATTTTTTTTAGACTTATTACTCTTACTCGAGTACATTTTCAAGACAAATATTTTACTTTTACTCAAGTGCATTTCTATGCATTTCTATGAAGGCTGTAAAGTACTGAGTACACCCATTTCTTAAATCGTGAAAATGTGTGCAAATCCAAAATTGTGATTGTTATTAGGGGTTGAACTTGCCTCCTCCATATTTTGGACTTCTTGCCTGGTTTTTGTGCATTCATGGTATTTGCTCTACAGGTATTTCTCCACTCTCCATTTTTATCTGAGAGTTTGGATTTGATTGTTGTCTTCCTTGTACATTTTTAAATAAATTCCATATGAATTTCTTTGCATCATTGTAACTTTGTGTTCTCACTTCAATGACGTATGAGTATTCTTGTGTCATACTGAATGATGTCATTGACCACTGATCACCACAAGCTGTACCTCTTTGGACTAATCATTTGCTCAACCCTGATTGATTGATCCTGACCCAGTGGTGAATATGGCAGAGATAGAAAATAGAATATACATACAGAAAAAATAACGCACATCCTCCGTCTCTTGGTGCTGAGACAAACTGTAAGAACAGTATCATGAGAACAAAGCGGGGGCTCACAACTCAAATTGTGTATGCTCCAAGCTTTTTCTTTGCAACAAACAGCAGATGCAGGTCCTGACGTTTCAACCCTTTCGGCCTTTTTCAAGTATCTTGAAAAAGACAGAAAGGGTCGAAACGTCGTATCTGGTGTTTGTCACAAATAAAAAGCTTGGAGCATTCAAAAGTGAGTTGTGAGCCCCCGCTTTGTATATAGTAACTCAAACATGTTTGTTTGAATCATGCCTGAGGAAGGTCTTTCTCACAACACATTTTGAAGAATTACAACAACAAAGAAAGAAAGAAAAAACGAATACACATACAATGCCCAAAACAGGGTAACGCCAGGGTTCATGTTTTTCTCCAGCTCACCTGTACCGTTGGCTGTTGTGGGGGATGAAGATGATGATGATGATTTGGGGGCTTGAGGAGGTGAATCTTCAGGTCTGAAACATGTAGACGATCACATTTGTTTCACTTGTTGTCAAGTCAACATTCACTTTGTTTTACTCATGATACACATCAGGCATGTCTGCATCTTTTCCATTTAAAACCAAATCACAGAGACGCATACTTTGAAGTAAAGCGATGCGTTACAGTGTTTCCCCTAGGTTTACTGCCTTGGGGGCTAGCCAGGGAAAACACGTAACCATTAACAACAGGTAACCGAGCACCAAAGTGAAATAATTACCACTTGACGGATACTACCACTCAATGTTAAAAGTCCGATGATTAACACATTAACTGCCAAGACCGTAGTCCTACGGGCCGTTAAATCCAACTGTTAAGCGCCGAGACCGTAGCCCTACGGGCTGCGGTCTTTTCGCGCATGCGCGGTCCGGGTGCACTTTCGGAATTTTTTTGATCCACTTCCGTTTCCGGTTTGATGACAGGAAATAGAATTATTTGGGATCCGGTTTTCACGATCACGCCCGCTCCCATTCTACAGACGAAACTGAAACTCAATTCTCTTCCTGTAGTTTTTTCTCCTCGCATTTCACTGTTTAACGTAATCCGCTCTAACTCAAACATGGATGCCCCGTTTGACACGTGGTTTTCACTGGGAGATACAGGGAGATCTCGCGGATGTAAACAGACTGTGTAGCGCTCAATCTTAAGGATTTTAACAAGATCTATGGCGACATGAAAAAAACAAAAAAACAACAAAAACACCTTGGCACTGGTGAGTACATTATGAGATTAGCCCTTGGCAGTGGATGTGTTAAAGACTGTCCCCAATTATATCTGAATTAAACAATGTCAAAAAAAATAAACAAAACTCAGCAGAGAGAGCAGAATGTCCATGAGACAGTTGTCAGATTTCCTTTCTTTTTATAATTCTCTGACATAAAGCAGTACTGTAGTATGGAAGGAAAACTCTGTCTCTCACACACACACACACACACACACACACACACACACACACACACACACACACACACACACACACACACACACACACACACACACACACACACACACACACACACACACACACACACACACACACACACACACACACACACACACACACACACACACACACACACACACACACACACACGTATTAGTATACTTGTGAGGACATAAACATTTTAGGACAGTCATTCTATGAAAACATTTTTAACCCTAAAGCAGAAGATAGCGGATCAAACTCTGAACCCCAAACCTCAACCTGAATCTTTTCCTAATTGTAAGCATAAGGGAACTTGCACCATGGTCTGTATTTTTCACCCAAAATTCGGTGCATGTAAAAAAAAAAAAAAACATTTGGCGGAGGTGTGGGGTCGTTTTGCACAATATATCAAAAATAATAATCTGTCACATTTAATGGAAGAACCTGGACAGGAGTAGAGCCGATGTTATTGTCATTGTGTGTGGTCCTTTTGTTGTTGTTATTATTGTGTGATTGTCTTGTAATGTTTAAAGTAATTGCCCATTATGTTGTCTGTATTCCAATGTAATGTTGTAATGTTTGGAAAAATAAAAAATCAATAAATATATTGTTGGGGAAAAAAATACATTCGACTTCACGTTGTGTCAATCATGTTTACACATTGCCGAAATTATTGTCTGTCATAATTTTTTCGGACAGAGTTACTATTGATACTTTTACTTAACACATTGAGTGCCAGGGTCTTTTTAAAACAGGGTACAGTCGGTGCCTGGATTTTTAACCATTTTTGAACCTTTTTCAAGTAGTCACAAAATATTTTCAGTGATCACCGTCCTCAAGGTGACCCCCTCATTACACACATAGAAAAAAATTAAAAACATTAGGTAATCCGTTCCATAGTTGCAGCCAGTTGAAAATAGTCGAAAATAGTCAAAAATACATATTTTAGAAAAAAAGTACACAAGAGCCGAGATACAGGCTTTTGAAGTCATAAGTTAACCAGGAAGTGGATTGGAGTCTAAATCTTCGAAAAATGATATCTCCTGGTGCTGGGAAGGAAAAATAAATAAAATAAATAAAAAATATTTTTTTTTCCCAAAAACGGTCATAACCGTTTTTGGCACACAACGCATGGCTTCTCAAAAACGGTCCGGACCGTTTTTGGCACTCAATGTGTTAAGTAAAAGATGTGAATACTTTTTCCACCACTGGTGGGAGTTCGGTACTCTATATACGTGTGTGTGTGTGTGTGTGTGTGTGTGTGTGTGTGTGTGTGTGTGTGTGTGTGTGTGTGTGTGTGTGTGTGTTGTTTAGGATCACAGGGGTGTTCTTTTTGATGTGGCTCCAGTATAGCAAAGCATCAAGCTTAGCTAGGCCGATGAAATAAAAGGACCGGTATGATCCCACAGCTCCTTGATCAGCAGGTGAAACTCTCCTTGTTCACAGTCATCTCCAAATATTATGGACCCAGTATTTCCTCTTTATTTTTGTGTTCAACAAGTGAAGAGGAGGACCACACAATCACCGTCACTGCTCGATGAGTGTTATTTCGTTCTGCAATATTCGCCGCAATTAATAGAATAATACGCGTCAGAGTCAGTGTGCAAGGTGGGTGTGTGCGTAGCGATTTTTGGCAGTGATATAAGTGATATTTTGGCATAGGGAAATACTGACTTTGGTCTGCAAGCTCCTTTAAAGGGCCATTTTACACTGAGCACTATAACTATAAAAATATAGTCAAGTGGATGGCAGAGTTCACACCAACTAACCATAAAAGAAAATACAATGGTGAACAATAGAGATATAGTTATAGTGCTCAGTGTGAATGGCACTTGACTCTTAAACATCTTGTTGAACCATAAAACCACTATTTCTCGCATGAGGACACAGGAAAATGGTCCTCACAACGTCTATTTCAAAACTTCTAGTATACTTATGGGGACATTTTCCCCTCGCAAGTATAGTAATACAAGAACACACACACGCGCACACGCACACACCCACACACACACACACACACACACACAGCCTGTCTGCCCAAGGAGACAGCGTTGATTGAGTGTGCGAGGTCCTAAGCGTAACTGATGGGAATCGATAGCAGAGGACCCCTGTGGGCAGGGGGGGGGGGCTGTCTTACCTGGGGGTTTTCAGCACTTCACTCATCTTCTGCTCCAGGTCTAGCCTCCTGGCCCGCTCCCTCTCAAGGTCCTGCTTCAGCGTGTCAATGTTGGTCTCCTCTCTGAGCTTCCTGAGCTCCTCCTCTGCAACACAGAACGGAAAGAATACGATACATGAGGATCAAATCCAACGTCAAACATAAGGAGTCTGATACGTGAGGATCCAATGGGAACGAAAACATAAGGAGTCCGAAACGTGAGGATCCAATAGAACCGAAAACATAAGGAGTCCGATACGTGAGGATCGCAATGGCAATATGGCAAACTGCATCGACTGCATCAGAAGGTGCTTTTTAGGCTCCCCCGACAGAGGACAGACACAGCTATTTAAAAACTCCCTTTGGTCCACATTCCATTAGGCTGCTGATTCAGCTAAAAGATGCAGGTCATGTGCAATAAATAGAGAAGTGCAATCAAACCATGCACTAATATTACAGAGTATGTTTTATGTTATGTTTTGGGGGATATATCGTTGCTGTCGGGCAGAAACCTAGAAATGAATGCCGTACTTCATCATATAAGAGTGTCGCACAAAGAATAATAGCCGATCTACAAGACTCACGTCGTATAGCACAACGTTGTGAGCTTGTACTGTAGATCTTTTTTTTCACTATTTAAAAAAAAAAAAATACTGTTTGGTTAGACTTACTCCAACAAGTGGTACCAGGGGCCATATTAATCTGCTGATTCAGAGTGCAGGTCATGTGCAATAAATAGGGAAGTGTAATCAAACCATGCAATAATATAGAGTATGTTTTATGTTATGGTGATATAAAATGTATATCGTCTCTGTTGGGTGGAAACCTCATTATGTCCAAAACTGTTACAATTCAGGATTTAAATTCAAAAATAGCAAAAGTAGCAGAAGCTCAAAACGCGTCGTTTCGCGCCACATTTCGAGCTAGAGTTACTTTTGATAATTTTGTGTGATGCTGTAGTATGATCAAGTAGGGCGTTCATTTATGAAAAAAAACTCAAAAAGTTAAAATATGGAGAAGAGGTTTCTGAAAAAATTAAAATAATTCTGCCTCGGCAGAAAATAAAAGTTGTATCTCCTCTCATCCTCAACATTCCTCAGCTGGACGTCACAACGACCCAAATGTCATTAAACCAAAGACTTTCACACAGCAGCTGCCAACTGCAAATTAATCCAGAGCAAAAAGTAGGCCTACCGCATCTGTCCAGAGGATTTCTAATAATCTCCACCGCAATAACAATTTCTAATAATACTGCACTGCATTAATAGCGCCGCACTCAGTGCTATGAGCTTGTAGATCTGCTATTTTTTGAAAAGCCCAACGAAATCGTAAAATGACAGGGTTAAATCAAGAGAGACTCAACAGTATAACCAAGGAAAGTAAGCAAACTCGACTCCTAAAAGCACAGTTACGTAATAATAACCGAGGACTATTAGTACTTTGTAAAATGCACATGCTTATATATTATGCATGCATGTGTGCACAAGCACACACACACATACACTTCTTTGTTGTACTGTTATTTGTTGTTCCGTTGCACAGTAAAATCCTAAGTGCTAATTTAACTGAAAGCCGACAGGCTGCCGGGTTAATCCATTAAGACCGGGAACGCATCTGTGTCATTTTAAGAATTCTTTGGCTATTTATTTTTGATTCTTGAAAATGTGTGCAAATCTTTGAATATATATATTTTTAAAGTGAACATTTGTAACTCAAATTGTTGCTTCATGGGGGTCCCTGGAACAAAATGTATTTGGCCACAGACCCCCCCATCTTAAAATATGTTGTTCTAGGGACCCCCAGAAGCACAGATCGGAGTTTAAAATGGTCACTTTAAAACATAATGTATATATATATTCAAAGATTTGCACATATTTTCCAAGATTTTTCAAAAAGAAATAGCAGATCTACAAGCTCATAGCGTGGCACTCGGTGCCGCACTATGAGCTTGTAGATCTGCAATTTTTGGAATAGCCAAAGAAATCTTAAAATGACACGGATGCGTTCCCGGTCTTAAAGGGTTAAGTGGTTTGATGAGTGGGCCACGAACACCATGTTTTTTTCAAGTGGGCCCTGATCCAGGAAAGGTGCAGAACCCAATGGACTTTGTACTTTGTACAGCATATTATTGCTGCTGTCGGGCATAAACTTCTTATCTCCATATTTGTAACCTTATTTTTTCATAAATGAATGCCCTACTTGCTCATACTACAGTGTCACACAAAAGTATCAAAAGTAGCAGATCCACAAGCTTGTAGATCTGCTACTTTTGATATTTAACATTTTTAATCCTGAAAAGTAACAGTTTTTGGACATAATGAGGTTTCCACCCGACACAGACGATATACTGTATATACGGTATTATGTCAAGACAAAACCTGCTTTTCCATTCATTGATTAAACTACATGAGCAAGATTAAGTGGGTTATTGGTTGCAAACGTCGGTTTTGACATATTTTCGGTTAATTGCCCAGTCTGCCCTAGTGTGTGAGTGCTATTGTTTTCCTGTACAACAGTATACAGTGTTTGTGTGTGTGTGTGTGTGCACACGCGTGCGTGGTCGTGGTATCCGTTAAGGATGCGTGACATTTCAAAGTGCTGAATTCATAATTACTGCCGTGGTACATTATACTGTCAAACACCATAACGTCACACTCAAATAAATTGTTACTGTCGGGCAAAAAACCTCGTATCTCCATATTTCATACTTTTTATGTTGTTGTTTTTTTGTAAAATGAATGCCCTTACTTCATCATACAAGAGTGTCACACAAAACGTAGTGAAAATAGCCAAACTACAAGTTCACAACGCATCGCCTCAGTTCGGAGTTATCTGAGCTTGTAGTTTGGCAATTTTCACTATTTTAAGCCATTCAGACCCGAGGCCGATTCTACAAAATGTCTTCTAAATCCTAACAGTTTTCTGAAAAAAACATATGTTTCTATATCAGTGGTGCTCCAACTTTTTCATGTCAAGGACCCCCAAAATTATATGTATTTGGTCACAGACCCCCATCTCAAAATATGTTGTTCCAGGGAAGATTTGTACAAATTTTCAAAATTTATCAAAAATAGCAGATCTACAAGCTCATAGCGCGGCACTCGGTGCCGCGCTATGAGCTTGTATATCTGCTATTTTTTAATAGCTAAAGTATAAAATAATGGTTTAAGTGTTTACACAGATGCGTTCCCGGTTTGAATGGGTTAAAATGTATTTTAAATAATAATAATAATAAAGGAACGTTTTTTTTTGGACATACAAGGTTTCTACCTGACATTATCATCCTATAATGACCTTTCTACTCTGATGGCAGAGAGCAAGGGGAAAGAGGAGAAGAAAAGGAAGATACATTTGGCTGCTATGAAAGCCTGTCTCGTTTAGCACCTGTTAGCGCTCATTAAAAATGAATGGGCCTGGCATGGAACACCTTGACCTACTTGGTCCCCATTGAGGTGGACTGGAAAGTAACTAAGTAGTACATCATGTACTCAAGTAAATGCACTTAAAGTACAGTATTTTACTGGAGTATTTTGGATTTTCAAAATTTTACCGGAGTATTTTGGATTTTCAATACAATTCCTGAAAAGCTTAGGAAAACCTTCGCTGTGCCTTCGTTGAGTTACATGCATATTGTATGAAGCCTTCAACAACGTCTGTGGAACGGTTTCTCATGGGGGGGAAGTAACTAAGTACTCAAATACTATTTTTTTACTGAACTGGAATATTTCTAATTTTCAATACTTTTAGTTCTACACCATTACATCTCAGGGGCAAATATTGCACTTTTTACTCCACTACAACTATTTGAAAACGTTAGTTACTAGTTACTTTGTAGATTATTATTACAAAACATACATGAACCCCACATACATGAACGACCTTCAACGCCTTTTTAACCAATTTTTCACCCAGTGCCAAGCTTGTAATCCTGGGTGCTACTCTCCCTCTGCCAGCCTGGGGAGAGCCCCAAACTAAGCTCATGCTTCCTTCAACGCATGAGTTGTACTTCCATGTACTGTTTTCCATGTCTAAATAAAGTATTCAATCAAACAATCAGGAGTGAGCAGGCCGCTGCTTATCACCTGACATGGGGGGAGTTTCCCCGGTAGGACGTAACGCGTGGAAGGAACAAGTTTTTCCAACCAGTTCCTTTGTCCTCCATCAGGCACCCCGGCTGACCAGGGGGAGGCAGTATAGTGACCAGGATTACTGCATATTTTTGTGAGGGTACCTACCCTAGGGGACACGGCTACTTCGGCTATTTGAAAATCGCCGATCTACAACCTCTACAAACATGTAGATCGGCTATTTTCAAAGGATTTTTATTTATGTTTCAAACATGAAAACTCTGAGGAGACAAGAGGGAGGGAGAGAGGAGGTGACATTTGTCCTCTGAGGAGACAAGAGGGAGAGAGAGAGAGAGAGAGAGAGAGAGAGAGAGAGAGAGAGAGAGAGAGAGAGAGAGGTGGTGACATATGTCCTCTGAGGAGGAAAGAGGGAGGGAGGGAGGGAGAGAGGGAGGAGGTGAGGTGACATTTGTCCTCTGAGGAGACAAGAGGGAGAGAGGGAGAGAGAGAGAGAGAGGGAGAGAGGTGGTGACATATGTCCACTGAGGAGGAAAGAGGGAGGGAGGGAGAGAGAGAGGAGGTGAGGTGACATTTGTCTTCTGAGGAGACAAGAGGAGGAGACATTTGTCCTCTGAGGAGACAAACCACTTGTTGCGCTGGGGAGAGAAAGTTAATCAAGCGAATCCATTTAATCACTTATAAAAAATGTAATAAAATTAATGAACTGAAAAATTCAGTTGTTCATCAATCCTTGTCTTGGGCCTGCCATTACAGGTGAAAAGCAAAACAAAGTCAAACGGTCAATTGAAAATCTCATAATGTGTTGCGATGCGACACATTATGACCTTGTGCAATTTTTATGCAAAGAATAAAATAATGCTGACGTGGATATTCCATCCATATATTCTTCATTATCTGATTAATCAAAAAAGTAAACAATAGAACAATCACTACTAAAATTATTGATAGTTGCATGTTTAGCTTCAACCAAAGCTACAATTACGTGACTATTTACCTTTTTGTTTGTTGATAGAGTTCATGCTTACTCTTACTCCCATTTCGCACGTACAGTATAAGTCGCTCTAGTATAAACACCTATATTTTAAATTGTATTTCCCTCCGAAGCAACAACAGGTTCCTGAACCGAGCGTCTCACAGCGTCTCACAGCTCTAAACCACAAAGATACATTCCTTGGTGTAGAAATGGATTAAACAAAAGGTCAATAGCCTCTTGCAAAACATAAACATGACCGTGCACTGCATCTGATCTGTACTGTACACAGTGCATGTTTGTTTACGGTCTTCCTGTTCACAACTCGCACACAAACACACATATTGCAAAGAAGTTATTTTGGTAGCAGCGGTAAATGTAACCCTCTAGACTTGGTAAACTGGAGCTGACGTGGCTCTGAACTTAGACTCCCGTCCGTCCCGCCGTCCGTCTACACCAAATCTCTTCGCCAAAAATAGCCGATCTATGTGGGGTATTGTGAGCTTGTAGATCTGCCATTTTTGACTAAAGTTTCCCCACAATTTGGATGCTGTGGTTCAAGTGGTTAATATACTAACCTCTTGCCGTTTCAACCTGGCATCCTGATTATGTATGTTTATTTGTTTGATGGTTTGTTCATTCATTCATTCAATAGCGGAAACAGACGATTTACAAGCTCACACCGTGTCAGGATGTGACGTGTTGTGAGCTTGAATATCGGCAATATTTGCTATTCATCATACACAAAAAGTATATTGTTGTTGTCGTGCATGCTTGTGGCTCAATAATGACTACATTGGATCCATTGGAGCGCAGGTTATTTTTCCTGAAAAGGAAAGGTTTCCACCCGACAGCAACAAATAATATTGACTTAATAAGCAGTTAATATCTTTAAGTGAAAACAGAAAACAAAAGTCAAACCGTCACTGCAGTTAACAAGTGCAATACAACAAGTGATAATGAATAGATTAACGGTGTGTTCAGAAGGAAGTGTCTTTTCTCACCTCATAAACGTGTCACGTCTCAACAGTGTCATCACATCACAGTCACATACTGCACTGAAGCTATTATTACAGACTAGCAATGTTACAAAGTGCCACACACACACTTTGCAATACACAATTAGCAAATCGTTAGCCTCATAGCATAATTGCCTAACTCACTTTTTGGTGAAATTGACATTTTTGCCTAGCTCTACTCTCCTAACATTGCTGCATCATTGTGCCTTATTGTCCATAAATATAGAAACATAGATACCTCATTGGCAGTTTCATTGGAACGACCTGTATCGTGGCCGCCATTTTGGAGAAGGCAAGCTTCCTGGCTACTGGCCAATCACAGCGCGTCTTTTCCAGGACTTGTCAGAATGTAGTTGTATAAAAATATTCCGTTATATTTTTATACAACTAGATTCTGCCAAGTCCCAGAAAAATGACTTATTCAGTGGGCTGCAGCCCGCCTCCTCACTGGTAAATAAAAGAAGCCAGACCATGTCACTCCATCCAGGATCACTCCATCCACTGGCTCTCTGTCCACTTCACAATTGATTTGAAGCTTTTTTATTGTTTTCTTTCTTTTTGGCTTTTCTGCCTTTTATTTACGGTATATTGTAAAATATACAATATTTTATAAATACAATATTTTATAGGTACCCGCGCTCGCTAGAGCCCCGCGCACGGGGCTCTAGCGAGGGCTCGCTTATTTTGGGGTTCCAAAATCCTGGGATAAAAAAATGATTTTTTTAATTAATTTTTATTAAAAAATACATGGGGGACCCCCTGGAGGTCCCCACACACACACACACACACACACACACACACACACACACACACACACACACACACACTACAGTCATTTAGCAGACGCTTTTATCCAAAGCGACTTACAATAAGTGTATTCAACATAGGTAGGGAACGAAAACTACTAATCACCAGAAGTCTTTAGTGCATTTTCTGCAAAAACAAGCAACCAAGAGTATACCTAGCGCTAAGGTAAAAAGTGCAATATATCAGCTACCTATTTCCTTAAACAGATGAGACAAAATAGCTAAATCAAATGAGCATGAGCTAAAACAAATAAGTGTATCGACTAAACAAGATCCAATAAACAATCCAATAATCCAATAAACAATACAGCAATAGAAAACAAGCGTTCGTACAACTAGTTAACAACAACACACACACACACACACACACACACACACACACACACACACACACACACACACACACACACACACACACACACACACACACACACACACACACACACACACACACACACACACACACACACACACACACACACACACACACCTAATGATTTCTACTAGTCGACTCATTTGACCAAGTAGTAGTCGAATAGTCGAAATTTATAAAAATAAAAAAAAATCAGGGGGGGGGCATTGTTTTAATGCCATCCTACTACTATATTACTATTATTGCGAACGCGGAAGGAAGCCGCGCCTCCGACCAAGTGGAGCTTACTATGTAACCGTGCTCGGGTTGTGTGTGTGTGTGTCTGTGGCTCTGTGTGCAGTGTTGCCATGTCTGCTTATTACAAGCGACTTTGGGCTTGTTTTCTGTAAAGTTGCTTGTAAATATTGGGGGGGGGGCTTGTTTCTGAAGTGTAGTTGTTTATTTTGGGCTTTGCTACCTGATGTTTTAACCAAGTGTTTCTCATGGCAAGGACCCCCCCCCCCATCGGAAAACATTTTCTCTCAGGATGTTTTGAAATTAGCTGATCTACAAGCTCACAACACGCCGCAACGAAACGCATTGTGAGCTTGTTGATATACAGTGTGTGCGTGTGCGTGTGCGTGTGTGTGTATGTGTGTGTGCGTGCGTGTGTACTCATGTGGCCTATAGTCGCTTCTTTTGGGCTTGTTGTCAGAGACCAGGTTGCTTGCTTCTCTCGCAAAATCTGGCAACACTGGTTGTAGCAGAAAAAGAGAGGTGAGAGAAGGTGGTGGTGTGGGGGGTGTGGGGGGAGGGGGTAATATGGACGTGACCAGGAACACAAATAAGCGGAAAACAGGAATCCAGCATTAAGGAACGCCACCCCCCCACACACACATATGCACGCACAAAAGCACACACACACACACACACACACACGCACGCACACTCCTCTCCCTGGCATAATGGAATGTGTGGGAAAGATGAAACTGAGAGAGGAAGGCTGCGTGATGAAGATGAGAAACTTGATAGAAGGGATGTGGGCGACTCAGTGACAGATGATACAGAGATATCCGTGGATTCATTTAGCCCACTCTGTACCGAGAGAGAGAGAAACAAGACTTCCAATAAGTTACTTTCATGCTCCAATATTACAACACAATCTAAAAACACGCCTACTAGTACAGTCTAAAACCCAGGGGTCTTCAACAGGGGTCCGGGGAGCCCTAGGGGGTCCTCAGGGTTACTGCAGGGGGGCCGCCAAAGTTTGTGTGATAGGATTTAGTTTTTTACATTAACCACTTGAACCCCAATCTGGGAACCCATCGCAAAATGAAAAGGAAAAACAGCGCCCTCTGCTGTTTTTTACTATCTCACTTGGCTCTGGGAGGAAGTCGACGTAGCACACGTGCGCAAGGAAACCAGGGTTTTGGTCTGCCTTCAGCCTTTCACTTCCGGTGGTGCGACTATGTTTTCATTCCCACTAACAATATTTCTACACGGAACACTAACACCATTTCTCCCAGAGAACATGGATCGTTTTGGTTATAAGCCCACTTGTTTCTATGATAAAAGAGCAAGTTAAAACGTGAATATCTTTCCATAGTTTTGTCTACTCCGAGGACGCTATTGTTAAATTAGTTTCGGTTTGTTTCTAGTGGGGAAGGATCGGCAGACACGTAAATCCCGCCCACTACATTTGATTGGGTAAACCGCGGCCTGCTTCCTGATCTGAAGGCACGCCCACTTGTAGACCCTTCCTCTCTGCCTGACCTACTTGTTGTTAACTAGTTGTACGAACGCTTGTTTTCTATTGCTGTATTGTTTATTGGATTATTGGATTGTTTATTGGATCTTGTTTAGTCGATATACTTATTTGTTTTAGCTCATGCTCATTTGATTTAGCTATTTTGTCTCATCTGTTTAAGGAAATAGGTAGCTGATATATTGCACTTTTACCTTAGCGCTAGGTATACTCTTGGTTGCTTGTTTATGCAGAAAATGCACTAAAGACTTCTGGTGATTAGTAGTTTTCGTTCCCTACCTATGTTGAATACACTTATTGTAAGTCGCTTTGGATAAAAGCGTCTGCTAAATGACTGTAATGTAATGTAATGTAGGCCAGTGCGTACGCGATATGACGAACCCCCCCGACAGATTCAAACGCAGAGCAGAATCTGTTCTTGAGAGATTACTTGAACCCTAGCATCCCTATTCTGAGGGGAACATTAGCCAATTAACAAAATGCTGCACGTCATACCTACGTATATAGCATAACACGGTAGGACACACCACTGCTTCTCTAGTAGTACGTTAGATCCATGACCGCGGGGTGACCGCACTTTTGCTGCTGCTGCCCCCAGGCTCTGGAATAGTCTGCCCCTTCCAATTAGATCAACGCAGTCCATTGAGGTCTGCTAATGTTTATTTATTTCTTTGTTTTCTCCATGTGTTATGTATGTCTGGTGCCTTCGAAGGTACATGTGTATTGATTCTTTTTCTGATGATTTGTTCTTTCTATGCAGCACTTTGGGCAATCTCTGGTTGTATGTAAAAGTGCTCTATAAATAACGTTTGATTTGATGACGTTATTGTGTATTATCAGACAGTACTTGGTCTGTTCTTTTTTCCCCACCTATACACCATACATCGGAAATAGTGTCAAAGCGTTGTGTTTTCTATTTTATGTGAATATTCCCCCCTGAGTGCACGGATGCTAGGGTTCAAATGGTTAATGTAAAAAGATATGTAATAATAATAATTCATATCACACAAAGATTTGGTGACCCCCTGTAGTAACTCTGAGGACCCCCTAGGCTGGGGTATCGGACCCCCTGTTGAAGACCAATAATCAACGCAGGCCTGCCATGACATACCCAGACATTTTGCCCACACGATGTTTACTAAAGATCCGCACACACACACACACACACACACACACACACACACACACACACACACACACACACACACACACACACACACACACACACACACACACACACACACACACACACACACACACACACACACACACACACACACTACTGTAACTACTGTAAGTACATTTACTTAAGTACTGTACTTGAGTACAATTTTGAGGTATTTGTACTAGGGCTGGGACTCAATTAAAAAAATGAATCTAATGAATTAGAGGCTTTTACTCCACTACAATTATTTGAAAACTTTATTTACTAGTTACTTTGATTTCGATTATTATTACAAAACAATACAGTAACCACTTAAGCCCTATATTGGCCATTTGAAAATAGCAGATCTACAAGCGCAACGCATTGTGAGCTTGTAGATCTTTTCCACCACTGGAGGCTGGTGTGTTGTTACTGTTGTTTTATAGTAGTTTAATTAATTAATAAAAATCGTGCGCATGTGACCCGCACCGCATCGTGCCCCCCCTGTAATTAATTCACAATGCGTCGCAGTGCGACACATTGTGAGCTTGTAGATCTGCTATTTTCAAAGGATTTTTATACATTTGAAAACTTGTGAAATGGGACAATCTGCATAATGAGTACTATCTACTTTTGGTACTTTAAGTACATTTTGATACCAATACTTTTGTACTTTTACTCAAGTACATTTTGAATTCCTGACTTTTACTTGTAACAGAGTATTTCTACATTGCTCTATTGATACTTTTACTTAAGTAAAACATGTGAGTACTTTTTACACCACTGCACACGCACACAGCATCTCCTCGCAGAGATTAATTAGGTCTAGTGTGGTTGTAAATACACAGTGAACATCCCATCACTACCTGTCAAGTTGTGGAGAGAGATAGCAGATGGCAGAAACCCAGAGTCTAGGGCACACGCATAATCTGCAGCTTAATTAGTACACACAGAGTTCTCACAACATGAGAAAAGAAGGTGCAATAAAAGAGAAGCAAAAAAAAAAGAGAAGAAAGTTCTCTTAAAGTGTAGAATTATGACCCTCAAGTAAGAAATACTGCAGGTCCTTTTATGCTGACCTCAATGTGAGAATACACTTACAGTAACCACAATTTCTCCCCGAATCTTCTCAGCGGACTGGAACGGTTTTTGAAACCTTCGGGAATGTGTCGAAAGTGTCTGGAAAGTATTTTTTCTAAGTTCTAATTGTTTCATTCGGGCCATTCGGAGTGTTAACTCTGGGTTAAAGTAATAGCCTGGGACCAGACGAATCTGCCAGTGCAAAAAAATAAATTGCCCTCAGCGATTGTCATATAGTCTGGCCACGCGAGGCTATTAAAGTAACACTTTGGATTTTTACTGTGTAGGCTACATTTACCTCAGCATCCAGTTCTGAGATTGGTTATTTTTTAGTCTGGGCTAGTTTGGGCATTTGGTATAGGGACAAAAAGTCGGGAAAGTGTGAACGTTGAATTAATAATAAATATCCTAAAATAAAAACGTATTGTATCGTATTGCTGTGCATTTGAGGTGACGGAACACCCTCTAAATTTCCCGGAGTGCAGCAGGAAGGTTACGGAGCCCAGCTCGGCACAAATTAACCTGTTAAGACCTGAGGCCGATTCTACAAAATGCCTTCAAAATCCTAACAGTTTTTTGAAAAAAAACTAAAACTTTTTCATGTCAAGGACCCCCAAAATGATATGTATTTGGGCCGCGGACCCCCATCTCAAAATATTTTGTTCCAAGGACCCCCAGAAGCGTTCCGGGTGTTAAGCCCCAACCACTGCTGAGACGTGTACTTTGTATTTTGACGTCTTCTTCTCCTGATTGAAGGTTCTGAGGACAGAAACGTCGTCATGAAATAAAGATTTTTCTGGTGTCTTCCTCTGCAAATGAGGACCTACACTGCCCCCTGGAGAACCCGCCTTCAAAAAGGAGGAGGGAGGGGGGGGGGGGGGGGCTAGACAAAAAGGAAAGGAACAGAACAGCTAACATGATTCCTGACCCTGACCTTGGGAGTCTGCTTTGGCTCAGGGCTGTACGGGCAAGCTTTGTATTACACTTTCAACATGAAGGTTACCGGTGACAAGGCCCTAAACTGGTCAATAATTCAATAGTGGTAGTCTAAGAGTCTAAAGTGATGAGCGGCATCAATTTAAATCACTAAACCTATTCAATCTGGGAACATATCTACAAATGTCTTCTAAATATATTAAAAAAAAAAAAAAAAAATGGTTTCTGAAAAACTTATGTTGCTACAGTGGTGCTCAAACTTTTTCATGTCAAGGACCCCCAAAATGATTATGTACTTGACCAAGGACCCCCATCTAAAATACTTAGTTCCAGGGAGCCCCAGAAGCAAAGATTTGAGTGTTAACGTGTTCGCTTTAAAAATATATATTAAAAAATGAGGCAAAAAAAGGCGAAAATAATATAATTAATTTTCTCACAAAGCTCACAACCTGTCACGTTGTGAGCAAACAGAAAACAGAAAGGTTACTAGTACAGAGCCCCGAGGGAGTGGTTAAACTTGACAATGGTGACGCTGCACTGTTGCATGTTTAAACACTGTGCTGTTGCATCATTAAACGTGACAAAGGGGCAGAGAACGGCAGAAAACGGAGACTGTCATGAAAGTTTAACGACAACACGCTAAAACAATTCACCTATGGGACAGAGACACAGCAGGACCAAAATGTCACGTCTAATGCTAAACCTGTCCTCCAGCTGTCTTCACAGTAGCTCATGTAAAGTTCCAGATGTCTGTGGCAGTCAGCAGTGTTGATTCTGTCGACTAAAAACTATGACGAAAAACGTTGGTCGGCCACCATTTATTTTCACTGAAAAAAACTAAACAACGATGACTAAAACAATGACTATGATAGTGGAGAAAAGATCCTGTAGAACTAAGACAATACCCAACCCTAGGTGGGGTTGGCGAAAGGGCCTTTCTGTGTGGAGTTTGCATGTTCTCCCCGTGTCCCCTAGGGTAGAGTACCCTCACAAAAAACATGCAGTAATCCTGGTCTCTATATACTGCCTCCCCCTGGTCAGCCGGGGCGCCTGATGGGGGGGAAAGGGACTGGTTGGAATAACGTGTTCCTTCCACGCGCTACGTTCTACCGGGGAAACTCCCCCCTGTCAGGTGATAAGAAGCGGCCTGCTCACTCCTCATGCATTGAAGGAAGAAGCATGAGCTCAGTTCGGGGCTCTCCCCAGGGTGGCAGAGGGAGAGTAGCGCGCAGGATTACAGTTTAGGCAATTGGCACTGGGTTACAAAAATCTTGGGGAAAAAAATAAATAAAAAAATAAATAACTAAGACAAGTAATTTTATGCTTGGTTGTGTGCAGGTGTCACCCTCCGAAAATAGCTGACCGTCTCTGTGGGTTTTATAAATATTGAACCAAAGTATCAACAAAGAGCTTGTGACTAAATA
This sequence comes from Gymnoscopelus braueri, assembly GCF_963280865.1. Taxonomy (NCBI): domain Eukaryota; kingdom Metazoa; phylum Chordata; class Actinopteri; order Myctophiformes; family Myctophidae; genus Gymnoscopelus; species Gymnoscopelus braueri. The sequence goes on along the minus strand of NC_137610.1, from coordinate 48,120,064 downwards.
ATTCGAGTTAATTCTTTCCATTTCATGAAAAAAGTAACGGTTTCGGACATACAAGGTTTCCACCCGACATCGACGATCCATCCACCATCTTACCTCGCGTGCCTTCTTCACACAGAGAACAGGCAGACAGTGACAACAATGACACACATGGGGACCAGCGGCCACCATCCATCCACCTCATGAGAACATTTCTTTTCATACAGTATCAACACACACACACACACAAACCTGTGACACTGACTGCAGGCTCAATGTTATTGGGTTATAAATATTCAAAATGCCCCCCACCCACCCAGTAGTCCCAGAGCCCCTTCCCCCTCCTGATGCAAATAAATAATGAGGAAGCTGTCAAATGCAGGCGTCTGTTCGCTTTTCCCTCCTTTTTTCTGCCTTTTAACCCATTCAAACCGGGAACGCATCTGTGTAACCACTTTATCCATAATTTATACTTTGGCTATTCGAAAAATAGCAGATCTACAAGCTCATAGCGCGGCACCGAGTGCCACGCTATGAGCTTGTAGATCTGCTATTTTTTTTTAAAAGCTTGAACATTTTTGCAAATCTTTGAATATATATTTTTTTAAGCGAACATTTGTAACTCAAATCTTTGCTTCTGGGGGGTCCCTGGAACAAAAATATTTTGAAATGGGGGTCCGCGGCCAAATACATATCTATAAATGTTTTCTAAATCCTAACAGTATGTTGCTTTATCAGTGGTGCTCAAACTTTTTCATGTTAAGGACCCCCAAAATGATATTGGCCGCGGACCCCCATCTAAAAATATGTTGTTCCAGGGACCCCCAGAAAAACCATATATATATATATATATATATATATATATATATATATATATATATATATATATATATATATATATATATATATATATATATATATATATATATATATATATATATTCAAAGATGTGCACACATTTTTCAAGATTCTTCAAAAATAGCAGCTCTACAAGCTCAGTGCCGTGCTATGAGCTTGTATATCTGCGATTTTTGAATAGCCAAAGAAATCTTAAAATGACACAGATGCGTTCCCGGTCTTAATGGATTAACTAATGATGCCATTGCACCACTATACTGAGGGCATGATCAGTTACCAGTGTCAACTTCATAGATTACTGCTAGTGCCCGAGCACATTAGAAAGGCCACCATCCAGTGCACTGTTAATATGTATAGTTCTATTGGTGACCTTTTATGATTCCTAGAAGAGAGGGGGAAAGGGCAATCTACTGCTGCACCAAGGACAGTGAGTTTAAGGCAGTGAGATGGGGGTCGGCGACCAAATACCTATCTAAAAATGGTTTCTAAATCCTAACAGTATGTTGCTATGTCAGTGGTGCTCCAACTTTTCCATGTCAAGGACCCCAAAATGATAAGTATTTGGCCGCGGACCCCCAACTCAAAATATGTTGTTCCAGGGAACCCCAGAAGCACAGATCGGAGTTAAAAATGTTTGCTTTAAAACACATATTCAAATATTTTCCACGATAATTTTTTTTATAGCAGATCTACAAGCTCAAATGAGCTTCTAGATCTGTTATTTTTGAATAGCCGAAGAAATCTTAAAATGACACATACGTTCCCAGTCTTAATGGATTAACTCTTAAGGGGCCGTGTCCACATACTGTATGTGGCCACATTATGTGGACAGCTGAGAGCTTCAAGCTGGAAACCGTTCAACATTTGGAATGGAGCGCCGGCCATTTGATCCTCCTGATTGTATGTGACAACCTGGCAATTTAACGACCCCGACGTTGAATCGTTACTACAACCATGAGACGGCCATGCTTTACATTGTTTCAGTTAAGCTATCTGTGCTAATAACGTAGATGACAGGACCTTTGAGCAGTGAGCATCTAACGCAGGTGTCTTCAACGCTAGCTGAGAGAGAGATGAAGCAGGGACCCCCACTACATTTTGTATGAAACTGTGTTGCAGATTAAACTTTTTCATAGATTTCATAGAAAAGAAAAAAAACAAAACAAAGCAAGGTATCAACTCATTGACTGCCATTGACGTATTTTGACGCATGTCAATCCAAACGCAGACACCGCCATTGACGTATTAGGACGTATGCTGATGTTTTCGGTGTTTACGCTAGAGGGGGCTCTTCGCCAACCTATGAGTGATCCTAGAACTCCCAAAGAAGTGTACACCCGGAAATAACGTGATCACAACAAAGCAAGCCCGTCCGATCTAATGTTAAAGGATTAAAAAAAACACATGTTCTTTTCTACGTTTTTGGCAAGAACAAGCTATATTCAACAACCAATAACTAAAGAACGGAGGGTTGTGGTGACACGCTTTTTTATCCCCGATGGAAGCAAAGACACTCCTCCGTCTTTTGCAAGACTCTTGTGTGTCGATCGTCCTGGAGCAAAATATTCTGTGGCTCTTGAAAGGTTAGTAAAAAACGCTCAAAAACGCTGGCAAGAGCTGATTTATTTATTTATCTACTCCGGGCAGTCAATGAGTTACGGAGAGTTTGGGCATATCCTTCAGGTATCCTTTTGCATCAGTCTTAACACATTGTGTGCCATGCGTCATGGAAACCATGCGTCATGTGCCGAAAACGGTCCGGACCGTTTTTGACCCTTTTTTTTTTATACGTGGGGCCCACGTGGGGCGCTCTAACGAAACTTTGGGATCATCCAAGGAGTCTCTGAGAAGGAGAGGCCGGATGTGGATCCATGTCAAAAATCCTTCTGGTCGGCCTTTCCAATGTTAACTCCTTGACTAAAAGCTTAATATCTCCATTTCTTTTTAACGTGGTGGAAGTGAGCCATTTTCGATCGGCAATCACTCTGCAATGGAGGATCGCGTTAGAAATATTATTGTTCCAGGCGTTAGTCGGGACCCTCCGCCGTCTCGCACGCACGCTTTGTTTACATGCACTTCCGCGTCGGGGCTTCTACAGCACGAAACGTATCAACGTAAGTGGATGGAAGAAATGCAGGCACTGAACGTACAGTATTTGAATAAACCTCTGGCACACAATGTGTTAAAGATCACTCCACTCGAGGAAAACACATTCATACAGCCAGGCTGGCTTCTTCAACAGCCCTGTTATGTCGGACCCTTTCCTCACTGACAGCTGGGTCAGAACCCCATGGCTCCAGGAACCACGCAGGTCAGATAAGTGATGTGATGGGTCTTAATTTAGACATTTTGGCAAGAAGGTGACTCATGCCAGGAAGGAAATGAACTGTCTGTCATAGCGCCCTCCACTCCATCGACCACCTCCTGTATTTCCTGCCCTCAAGTACCGGACCAGTAATAAGCAACCAGGGTCTATGAAAACAAGGCCAAAAGGAAGCTACCTCGGCCAAGAGGCACTTTAAACCTATGTACATCTACATGCTCACAACGCATCACATCACGATACATTTCAAAATGTACTAAAAATATTCAACATGGAAACGATTACGACAATTATGCAAAATAATGATTATTTAATAATTGTGAGAGGCCTACCTAGTTGTGCAAACGACATTCTAAGCCAGTATACCTGCATGCAAGCAGTGCACGCACGCACGCACTCACACACGCACGCTTGCTAAGTGATCAATAATCTTCTTATTATTTTGATTTATTTTTTTGCCACTGCCAAAACCACCCAAAATCTAGTTATATTTGGAAGCAATGCATCTCCCTCGTCAGCACAAGGGAACCTAAAGGCAACGAGCCAGAAGGTTTGAAAATTAACACTTACACGGTGGTCTCAGCCAGGCAGTGCACACGACGCTGTTGTCAGGCAGAAACCTTGTATATCCATATTTCAACTTGTGTCGTTTTCTTTCATAAATCGATGCCCTACCCGTCATACAAGAGTGTCACACAAAAGTAACGAAAATAGCCTGTGTACCAGCTCACAACGTGTTGCAATGCGACACGTTGTGATATCGGCTATTTTCACAATTTTAAGCTGTTTTTAAAACGATAATAAAAAAGGAACGTTTTTTATATGCTCCATGTGAGCGGTGAGGACCGCAGTTCCAATACGAACCCCGCGTTGCCTCGCAAATTCTTCACGTACCGTGCAAGCTGGCTGTGTGCGGGTAATTGTTATTTTTATTGTTGAAGAACATACAATCAACATGCAGTGCGTGTCCGTCCGGTAGCTTAGGCGGCATAGCGATGCATCAAGCAATCTCTGTGAAGATTAGGATCTATATATCGCCTGATCCCCCAGGAGCAAACTGAACTGTGTTCTATAAAGCCTACCGCTTCTAACCTCGACAAATAGCTCTCGGCCCTCCACAGATACACAGAAAGCCTCGGCGGCATTCCGGAGGCAGTATTGGAGGTCCTGATTGCTTCGGTTTAATGGCTGTCATGCTGTACTGTGATATAAAGACTATTATTTGACTTTTTTATTAAGTTGTACATACGTACGTGTACGTATACGTATGCATGTTATGTATGTACGTATGTCTGTAATCCACGTATCTCGAGAACCGTTCGACCGTCCGACTTCAAATTCGACACATGCAAGGACCCGAGGGAGGGCAGTGCCCGGCGTCGAGTCGGTCGGATACACGGTTGTCCAGACCCACCAGAAAAGGCTCTGGCCGTGGCCCAAATGAGCCAATTGATTGCCATGGCAACCCCAGCCTTAGCTTGATTTTTGCAAATTCCCCACACCTGCCATTTGATTAGTTAGTCAGTCCACTTCTCGCAGTCAGTTTGCACACTTCAGACATTCTCCACAGACGTTTACCACTGCACAAGAACTTTCCACAACTGCCGATCCCCCCCATATGCCCATATATGCCCGTATAATGATAACATCAGGGTTCTCCATATATGGGCATGAAAGGGACAAGGACAGACAGATATAGAGATCTCCCTATATGGGCATAAAAGTGATACAGGCAGACAGACAGATATCTCAATATATGGCCACAAAAGGGACACCGACAGACAGACGGTTAAAACGGATGCTGTGACAACGGGTATAAGGGGTATTGCATAACAGGGTGGGGGAATGCCTTCCCTATTTTCATTGTTCCAAACTTGCATCGTTCCCAAGTAGGCACAGGTCTAGCTAGTATCATTAATCAAATAATCATTAAAAGTATGCAGCCGATGTGTCCCGATTTTAAACTGATGGATTGAGTACAATGGACCACAACGGAGACAAGCCCCCAGGACATTGTTGTGTTATCCTTTTAGCGTAACGTTTCACTGTACTACCAGTGTACGTGTTAATAAAGTAAAGCCCCTATCAACCTGGAGTTCGGTATTTTGGTTTAAATAAAATAGCCGATCTACAAGCTCAAATCGCGTCACGCTGCGATGTAATCGCAAGCTTGTAGATCGTTTTTTAATAGAGCTTAGGTGGTTAAAATAAAATATATTTAATCAAAAACCTTATTTGTGTTCATTTTCAGTTATTCGTTTACTTAAAAGGGATAGTTCACCCCAAAAAAATCTTATTTTCCATCAAGTACTGACCCCATGAAGCCTTGAATTCATAGAGATATTTTAATTTTTGTCTTAATTTTGTGTCTCCTACTGGAGCCGCCGCCGGTCATCAAATTATTGGCTTAGGAATGCGACAAAAAAAAAAAATCTCCATGAATTCAAGTCTCCATGCGGTGTGTAATCGATAGAAAAAGTCATTTTGGGGTTGAACTATCCTTTTAAAAGTTACAAGTTCTTCACATAAAATGCTAATACTAACCCTGCTGGCCATTAGCTAAAAGGGGGTCAAACTGAGAATTAACTGCAGTACAATCTATAGCCCCCACACACACTCTTACGTAAGTGTGGAACAATATTAGCATACAGGCCTCTATTTAAAAGCCCAGGCCGCCGGCCTTGGAGAGAGTACACTGCCCTTACTGCCCTCATCATCACATGCATGGCCTCCCTCATGATTGTAGGGGAGAGTGTGACAGGAGGAGGTCTATTCACTCTGCCCAGGGCCATGCTTCTATGCTAGTGGTCACAGACAGACAGACAGACAGACAGACCAGACAGCAGGTTACAACGGGTGCTCTGGCAGCGGGTGTTCCATAACTTGTTGCAAACTTCCATTGTTCGTTCCCAAGTATGTCTCGTATCTCAAAAACCAGTGGTGGAAAAAGTACTCACAAGCACAAGTTCGGAATAAAAAATTCAAACATTCTCTTTGAACCTGGATCATCAGTAGGCCTCCCAGTGATTACACTGTGAGAGTTGTTCTGGAGTTAATATTATTATTTTGTACATAGTTTTGCCTTGGCCTCCTGCGTCGTCAAATATTTGGATCAGGAATGGGACAAAAAACAAACAAAACATCTCCATGAATTCCAAGCCCTCATGGGGTGAGTAATTGATACTGTAGGTAAAAAGGCATTTCTTTTTTGGGTGAACTTCCCCTTTAACTGTAGTTTCCTGTAGGCTGTGAACAGACGTACAAACCACATCCTCCTAGGCTCCTAATACACCTGCACACACACACACACACACACACACACACACACACACACACACACACACACACACACACACACACACACACACACACACACACACACACACACACACACACACACACACACACACACACACACACACACACACACACACACACACACCTAACGGTATGTCATTTTAAACCCTAACGCCGAAAATAGATTTGCTGCTATTTCCGTTGTGCGACACCGGCATGCCAGTAAGTATAAATCAGACATGACTCTAGTCTAGCCCCAACCATTAACCCATTAAGACCGGGAACGCGTCTGTGTCATTTCAGATTTTAATAACCATTATTTTATACTTTGGCTTTTCAAAAACAGCAGATCTACAAGCTCATATAGCGCGGCACCGAGAGCCGCGCTATGAGCTTGTAGATCTGCTATTTTTTTTAAATCATGAAAATGTGTGCAATTCTTTGAATATATATTTTTTATAGCGAACATTTGTAAAATCTTTTCATCAATCATTATGGGGTTCCTTGACATGAACCACTGATATTATAGCAACATACGTTTTTTGGAAGACATTTGTAGATGCGTGCGGATTGAATGGGTTAAACATCATCTCTGAATGCCTAATCCTAAACCCAAGTATATATATATTTTTCCCCATTTCTCTTGGTGAGGATGAGGAAAATTGTCCTCGCAATGTCAATGTCTCAAATTATACTATACTTGTGGGGACATTTGGCCCTCACACACACACACGCGCAGGCACACACGTGCACATCCTGCAAGTGCCGCTGCAGTGAACCGCAACACAAATACTGTTAGATGCAATCGAAACGACGCGTGACCCGCCCATTTCACATTGAAAGACTCCATCTGTCACAGAAGCAATACGTGTAGGAACTGTCAAGTGCTGCTGTGGCAGACTCTATGCTACACGTAGGGTTGGGGATAAAAAAAACAAAAACACGCCATATATTTCTGGCGGTTACGTGTACCGAATCTACAGATGCGTCAAGCAATCTCTCTACCCTCAAGAAATAGCTCCGTGGTCCTCCACAGAGAGAGAGAGAGAGAAACCCTCAGAGAGCATTCAGGAGGCAGGGATAGAGGTTCTGATTGCTTTTGCTGAATGGCTGACATGCTGTACTGGGGTTTCTTTTGCGCTCTGGGCTGGTGACAGACAGGGAGCCTATGTAACGCCCAGGATTCGAACCCGGGTTTACCACTAAGCCAAAGGGAATTCCCTTTAACTCGGGGAAGATATTAGACTTTCAGGCCATCAGGCTGAGGTTGTGAGCCACTCTGCTACACGTACAAACAGTCGTGAAAAACGTCATAAGTAGTCACTTTCCTGTGTCTTTTTTGACCATTGGTCGAATGGATCGTGATTATTATTTTTTTCTTCCCCCATTGGTCCAAAGGACAGCCAATGAGATGCTTTTCCCATGGTCTGCAATTGCTTCCCATGCTCTGAACGGGCGGAAGAAGAGCTCCGGTCACAGAATAGGTCGATAGGTCACCACATTTGGTGCAACACTCGGAGATTTGGTGTTTTGCTTTATAAGTACGGTGTTGTGTACGGGATATTTGTCGCTGCACGCAGTCCTACGGGCTGTTAGCAGGGAGTGGTGGGTGCGAGGAGTATAGGACGGAGAGGCTCTATGTTCTCCCGGTGTGGGCTCCTCACTGGCAGGAGTAACCAATTGGCATAACGGGTCAAAAGCAAAAACAAAACAGAACCAGATGGGGGTCAGTGGCCAAATGCATATTAATTTGGGTGTCCTTGACATGGAACAAGTGTAAGAACCACTGAGTTAACTCATTCAGTGCCACTGGACGTCTAAGACGTAAAAAAAAAAATCTAATTTTATTTTTATTTATTTTTTGGAAAAAAAATTCAGAACCCAAGATATCATGATTTGAAAATATTCTGCTCATTCACTCTTTGTTTAACTTCTTACTGAAAAAGGCTGTATCTCGGCTCCTAAGCACTTTTTTTTTTACAATGAATTTTGGCTCTGGCACTCAGAGCCAAACTTCCATAAATAAGCCGGGCACTGAATGAGTTAAGGTTCAAAACTACAGCTAGTAAAAACACTTGTATAACACTGACCTTATAGTACACGGTGATGTAAGCAACGCTGCTGTGTAGATAATCAAATTAATAATGGGTGTTAAGATTTAGATTGTGTCAATACTGTATGATGCTTGGCACACTGGCACACCCATGGCTCTGGGCACAGCTATATCTAAACACACAACATAATTCATTTGATTAGCTGCAGCTGCGCTGCTTACTGTATTAGCCTGCCATGTTTTCAATCTGCTGTAAGTTGTTTAAACCTGAATCGGAAAAAACAAACTCCAAAACCAGTAGGGTTGGAGGAACCGGATCCTACATTGAGGAACCGGAATAGGTTCCATATCACATTTGGAACCGTTTCCGGAATCGTTTTTTTATCACACTGTCAGAGCTGGTATGAGGACTTCTGCTATGCAATTACAATACTGGTGGTTCTCAAACCACCGTTTTAAATTTCAAAGAGCATCATAACTCTTGAGAGTTACAGACCTGTAAGGGTCCATTTGGAACTCCCTATTTCCCTTTCCAGCAGTTCTTGTATTCTTGTATTTGTTTTACTGAGGAAAAGGTTAGAAATAAGTTTAGGGTTAGGCATGGTTTTACTGAGGTTTCGTTCAGGAATAATGTTAGGTTTAGGCACCGTTTTACTGAGGTTAAGTTTAGGAATAAGGTTAGGTTTTAGGCATAGGTTTAGGCTGAGGTTACGTTTAGGAAATACCAGGTGAATACCGCCGGATTTTCCCCGAGGCGACTATGTTTTGGGGCGAGCGTTTTGGTATTCAACCCTAAAACATCAGCCTATAGGGTTCCACGCCCATTTAAGTCTCACTGTAAACAACAGCTGCATACATGCAAGTTTCAAATTATTTCGCATGCGTCGCCCTCTTTTTTTTGCTGTAGTCTTATGCCAGCTTGCCTGCATTCTTGGGTTCATACTGACATCCATGACGATGCAAACAGGAGTCCTTTTTCTGCTTACGGAGGTAGAATACTAAACTGCTGTCATTTCTGTTGAGCTTGCAGAGCTAGCTGAATGTTATTGATGGCTCAGTGCCCGTACAGTATGACACATTGAAAAGGTTCTCATACACTCAGAGATATTAGCCCTGTGTGTGTGTGTGTGTGTGTGTGTGTGTGTGTGTGTGTGTGTGTGTGTGTGTGTGTGTGTGTGTGTGTGTGTGTGTGTGTGTAAAACAATATTTTACACACACACAGATATCTCGAAAGCGAACACTTTTAAGATTTTCAAGTGGACCCCTTGCTTCAGAAAAGGTTTCAGAACCACTCGAGTGAACCTTTTCAATACTAACGTCTGAACAAAACCAGCAGCTTGCAGTGAATGAATATACACCGATATATAGAACAGAGCTTGCTGTGCTCAATGGCCACAGGTTAATTGGTGCATGCTTAGGCACCTTACCACAAAGCCGGCTTTCTCAAAGTGCTTCTCGTCAGGATTAAGGGTGCGCCGTCACTCAAACCACCATTGATCTAGTGTTTGTTTACATCAGACAAACCCAGTCTATTCTATTATTTTGTTTTGCTCAAGGAAGATCCATAGGCCGGCACTCGGTTATCACAAGTTCAGCTCTCTGAGAGAAAATAGCGATGAGGCATAATATCAAGATCCCTTGAGAACATGGATTGGTCTCTTTTTTTTAAAATGTCTGACAAACTTGCCCCCCCCCCCCCCACACACAAACACACACACACACACACACACACACACACACACACACACATCTCAGTAAATCGACAGAATAATCGCTAAGAAAATAATGGATAACTGGAGTCAGATTCCATGCCAACAGGAGTGCAGAACAATCTTGTCCAGTATGCTCTTTTGTTTGTTTTATTTTGCATCATGCATCATATCTGCGAATGGTTCATACATTATGCAAACCTGAGCAGCCCAGGTGCAGATGGCCAGGTGGGACTTTTAAGTGTTCTTTTAGTGTTAGCTTACTACAGTACTTATTCTGCATCTATCTGCTCTAAAGCGGTATCAATGTTTTATCCCTTATCTACAGAGCTGCCGGGACAATTGAATTTCCCCCCCTGGATCAATAACGGTTTTATCTGACTATCCATGTCTTCAGTACATTAACTCATTCAGTGCCATTCTTATTTATGGCAGTTTGGTTCTGAGTGCCACAGCCACAATTCATTGTAAAAAAAAGTGCTCAGGAGCCGAGATACAGCCTTTTTCAGTAAGAAGTTAAACAAGAAGTGAATGGAGCAGCAAATCTTCAAATCATCATATCTTGGGTTCTGAACATTTCCCCCCCCCAAAAAGAAAAAAGAAATGTGTTTTGATTTTATTTGTTTACAGCGAAAGGGCAGTGTGTTTCTGCAGGTAAACACCACCACACTACTCCAGTGGCTGATGATAACCGCTGGTATAGAGGGAAATGATGGGTAAATATATATCTACTGTTTATTTATAGTTTTGTATGTAAACACAGGGCAAAGTTTCATACTATGCCTTTAAAATAGTGTGTACTATGCCAATAGCAGCGGTGCCATACAACAAGGAGTCTTCTCAGACCTCTTTGGTTGCTTTTTCAAATATTTTACAACAAAAACCCGTTACGTGTCTCACAGTCTCTGGCTTACCATAAACCGTTGGCTTTATGTACAGGTATGTAGCAGCATGCCAGGAGGGGAGTGCCAGATTAAACAGGGGAGGTATTTACTACTGCATGCTTCCATGAAAAGGCAAACAGGATTGTTGGTTTAGTGTTGTGATGAAACATTTCCTGCTGACACACATTAACACATTGGGTGCCAAAACCGTATATATACGTTTTTTGAAAAAATACTTTTTTTTTTTTCCTTCACAGCAACAGGAAATATCACTCCTACAAGATTTAGACTCCAATCCACCTCCTGGTTAACTTATGACTTCAAAAACCTGTATCTCGGCTCCTGTGTACTTTTTTTTTTTACAATGTTAATTTAACTATTTTCAACTGGCTGCAACTATGGAACGGATTACCGAATGTTTTTAATTTTTTCCCCCCGATTGTACGAGACCTGTATGTGTGTAATGAGGGGATCACCGTGAGGACGGTGATCACTGAAAATATTTTGTGACTACTTGAAAAAGTTTCAAAATTTTAAAAAAATCCTGGCACTCAAAGTATAATATTTTAATAAACCTCTGGCACCCAATGTGTTAAGCACTTAATAATCCTACAGCGTCTATTTTCTGGCCACGTCATATGGTAAGTAGGCAACATCCGCAAAAATAAATAAACATTTTTTATTTATTTTATAAATAGTTCATATTTTACTCAAGGGGGACCACGCCCGTCACAAGTTGTTGATGATGTCATTTGTCCATGTGTGGTCCAGCCCTATGGAATGCAAGTGCTAATAAAAAGAAATACGTAATACTTCCTCAGGTTAATATGAGCATCAAAACAATATTTTAAATAGCTTTTTATTAGCACATGCATTCGATGCATTCCAAAGGGCTGGACCACACATGGACAAATGACATCATCAACTTGTGACGGGCATTGTCCCCCTGGAGTAAAAGATGAACTATTTAAGGTGTTTATCATTTAAAATTTTAGTTATATAGAGGGCAATTATAATGTATCAAGGCATACAGTAGGTGGCCAGTGACTTTGACCAGTTTCACTTTCAAAACCTTTGCATCATGCATGTCACACAAACGGAATGCGGCACACGACACCAATGGTTTTGATCATGTGGACTGTGGAAGTTAACCCTTTAAGGCCGGGAAGGGAACGCATGTGTGTTATTTTAAGATTTCTTTGGCTATTCAAAAATAGCAGATACACAAGCTCACAACGTGCCACAGCACGACGTGTTGCGAGTTTGTAGATCTGCTATTTTCTGCAAATAGGTTTGAGGGGGTAAAAGAGCTAGACCAACTACAGAGCCTAAGTTTCCTAAGTATTGAGAGTTTACAGTAAGTGGTTAATCCATGGCCTAACGCTGCGTTCACACGGGCAGATACAAAGATACGCATATTTGTCACTGTCGCTTTGTATCTGTGTTGCTCAACACGGTCGTTGACGTCATCAAGCGCTGCGTCATCGGCGCTACAGTTGTAGTTTTGTATCTTGGATGATTGTGGATAATCTTCATGTCGCTGGCTTCCATTGAAAATGAATGGTAGACTGTATCTTTGTACAGAATCTACCCGTGTGAACACAGCATAACATACTGTACATACCACTTGCCAGATTAAACAGGGGATGTATTTACTACTGCATGCTTTCATGAAAAGGCCAACAGGTTTGTTGGTTTAGCGTTGTGATAAAAAAAAATGTCCCGCTGACTAATATTACTTTGGTGCTCCTTGTTGGCATGCGAATGTTTGAGAACCACTGTTTTAAGTCACTCTTGCTAAAAATGTATGCTTAAGTTTAAATTGCAATGAGTGTTCATGCGAGACTGCAGAACAAGTGAATGTCCACATCAAACCTGTGCAACGTCACAATGTGAAAACGATGACTCCTTCTTAAACTCGGGAATACTTTTATTTCATGCCTCCCACCCAAGTCAGCACATCTACCCCCTGACAGAGCACATTGTTCTACACAGCTTGATTTCCTCCCTCGCTCCAGGGTTGTCGCTTGCCAAAAACAACAACAGATCTGCAAGCTAACAACATGTCACGGCACGTATATACATTGGGTGTAATGCTCTACGGGGCACTTGCTTCACTCTTAATTAGTGGAATGCCCCCATCCCTTAAAACTGGCCCTGAAAAATCACCTATCAGGAGACCACAAGAGGAGATAAATGCATTTTCCCATAGAAAGGAGGTGTCATTCAATGCCGCCGTTTTTCCTTTTTCTCCTTTGTACATAATACGTGTTTTGTATATGTTGATGACATGTAATATTGTGTTATTTATGCACTTATTGTAAGTCGCTTTGGATAAAAGCGTCTGCTAAATGACTGTAATGTAATGTATGCATTATGCAGGGGGCGGCCATAGCTGAGTGGTTAGTGAGCCCGCCTAGGGAACCAGCTGGCCCTGGTTGCCCCAGGTTCGATTCCAGGCTATCCCAGCATATGTGCCGATGATATGAAATTTGTCCCTGAGCAAGACTCTTAACCCCAATTGCTCACAGGTTCTCATTGGAAACAAAAGGACTTTCATGAAACGACCTGTTAAAAGGAATTATCCTTATGCTATGTTGATTAATTGAATACATAGGGCCACAATGGAAACAAGTCCCCAGGAGTGTCCGTCTGCGAGCAGCTAATCTCCGGCACCGTTGGCCTGATCAGAGCGAAACTGTGCACCTGCATGCCAGAGCAGAACCTCTGGCCCATTTTTTTCAGATGAGCCTGTTATTTTTTATATTACTCCTACAGATTATGTCCAAACATCACGCAAATCGGTACACAGTATCTCTATAGTCATGTGATCAAGACGGATCGGTCCAAATTTTCTTTTTTATTCCATCCGGATTGGCTAAGATTGATCTAAAGTTTGCACGAGTGGCTCGTTTTGAACAAAATGCCTCAAAGCATGAACGAGCGGCACTTCTTTTCTAGTTTTTTATTCTAGCTCACAACGTGTCACGGTGAAGATATTTTGGTGCGTGTGTGGGGGGGGGGGGGGGGGGGGTGATCCAAGTACAGTATGTCACTCAAGTCTGTTTCTATAAGAGTTAGAGGGTGTAGCTTGCCAGTCAGTGAGGCAGGGAGTGTGTGTGTGTGTGTGTGTGTGTGTGTGTGTGTGTGTGTGTGTGTGTGTGTGTGTGTGTGTGTGTGTGTGTGTGTGTGTGTGTGTGTGTGTGTGTGTGTGTGTGTGTGTGTGTGTGTGCGCGTAGGCGTGTGTGTGTGTGTGTGTGTGTGTGTGTGTGTGTGTGTGTGTGTGTGTGTGTGTGTGTGTGTGTGTGGGGTGTGACGTGACGAGGAGGAGATTCCTGGGCAGTCACTGTGAAACATTAGCCTCCCCGCCACCGTGTCAGGAAGGCATGTGACTCGTTCCCCATTTAGCCCTGTTGCAGGGAGGAGGTCACAGTAGTAGTGACCTCACAGACCTCACAGCACACCCAGCAGCGCCGTGCTATTAAAGGCCAACAGCTCTCTGAAACAGGGGTCTTTTTCAGGTCAAGGACCCCTTAGCTCAGTGGTTCCCAAAGTTTTTAAATGGAGACCCAAAAGAGAAATTTGATGTCTCCCCGGGACCCAAACTAGTGACCCAAACTAGACAATCTACAAGCTCATTTTTTACTCATAAAAAAAAAATCCCATGACCCAAAGATGGGTCCAGACCCACTGTTTGGGAAACAGTGCCTTAGCTGACAGAGAGATGAAGCAGGGACCCCCCCACTACATATTGTATACAATTATGCTTCAGATTAAACATTTTCATAGATTTCATAGATTTCATAGACTTGTTTGACAGCACTATCATCGGTGTTGTGTGAATTGTTTGTTTGTTTACACATTATCTTTTCTATTAGTGGTTCATTTAACCACTTAAAAGCTCAATACTTGAACTTGACCATTGGCTCTGTACTTTGTCTGCTTTTTTTCCCCTCTACACCAAACCTCTTTGCCAAAAACGGCCGATCTACAAGCTCACAACACGTCGCAGTGAGCTTGTTTTCGGCTTATGTTCCCCTCAGAATAGGGATGCTAGGGTTCAAGTGGTTAATGTAAAAAAAAAAAAGTCCCTATCACACACACATTTGGCCGACCCCCTGTAGTAACTCTAAGGACCCCTAGGGGTCTCGGACCCCCAGTTGAAGACACGGAATTAAAAAGGTACAAACTGTTGTCTAATGATCGAGGCAGGGGTTCCCAAACTTGTCCATGCCAAGGACCCTCACATAGCAATATAGCCTCTAGCTGTGTTCTTCCAACTAAAACATTGCAGATGTACTCTATGAACTCACAACGCAACGAGAGAGAGAGAGAGAGCAACGAGAGAGAGAGAGAGAGAGAGAGAGCAACGAGAGAGAGAGAGAGAGAGAGAGAGAGAGAGAGAGAGAGAGAGAGAGGTCAGACAAATGCCTTTGTGGAAAAAAAAAGTCATCACTGAGTGAGTATCCAAAGTCAGTGCAGGAGTGAGAATAATTTAAACTGTGGTGCTGTGATACAATGCTGGACTGGGCCTTGGGAAGAGAGACAAAGGCTACTGGACAATGAGTGTTAAATGAATGAAGACATTAGCAGTCCATTAGCAGGGCTTTTCTTTAGAGACCTGTTCTCATAATTAACACTAGATCTGAGAAATGAGCAACTCACACTACTTTTAAAATCAGCCTAAAACAATGTGTGTTCTCCACAGCTTTAAACGATGACAACAACAACAGCAACAGCAGCAATAATATTAATATTATTATTATTATTATTAATAATAATAGGCGGCGGCCAGATCAAAATCTGTGATCTATGATAAAGCTACACGGACCTGCATTATGCAAAAGTCTGATTTTCTTAAATAAATAAAATTTAAAATAAATGTGCCCTGTGTGACACCCTGGGTGGTAGCATGAAAAACAGCGCTTTGTAATACAGTTTTTTTGTGGCCTTAAAAAGGCCATTACTCATGCCTCTGTCTACAAAGGAGGACAGAGGCACAAACAGGTCGATGTATTTAAATAAATATATCGTCACTGTCGGATGGAAACCTTGCGTGTCCAAAACCGTTTTCCACACCTTATTCCTCTCAAATGTCTTTCTTTGTGTCCGGGTAGCTCAGTGGCCCTCGCCTCTGGACCATAGGGTCATGAGTTCGATCCTGGGCGCCGGCAACTCGTATGAGCAGCACAGCTAGGGTGCGGCAAGTCGTGGGAGCTGACGGTAGGTGTGGTGCTCCATCTCAGCAATCCATCGCATTGTAACGGGGGATAAACTCCTGCGTTCTCCACTTATTTCAACAGTAAGCCTCTCCGAACTACCTACTACTTACTTATTCCCTTTTTATTATCATTTTGAAAACATTAAAATAGCGAAAATAGCTCATCTACGAGGAGTCGTGAGCTTGTGTAGATCTGCTATTTTCACTACATGTGTGTGCCACTCATGCATGATGAAGAGCGATGCAAAGAAAAGCATAAAAAAAGTAGAAATATGGAGATACAAGGTTTTATGAAGTCACAGGCACACATTAGCCCTGGGGAACCGAAGCACCCTGGACACATCAGTGCTTGTTGACAGGAGGAGAGAGAGAGTGGTTGGAACACTGGGGTGCTGCCTCTGAACAAGACCATTAGTGGAATAAAATATATTGTCGCTTGTCAGGGCAGAAACCTTGTATCTCCCTATTTCATTTTTGACCAACTTAGTCGCGCAACCAGTGTCACGCAAAAGTAGCTGTGACCTTGTAGATCTGCTATTTTCACTATTTCTAAAAATGTTTAAATTATTATTTCCAGTTCCTGAAAAGGAACAGTTTTGGACCTAAAAAACTGTCAAAGAATTGATTTCAAAATACTACTTGCTTATGGTTTTAGGTCCAAAGCCCTATATACATTTTGGCCATTTGAAAATAGCCAATGTACAAGCTCATGCGACGCATTGTGAGCTTGTAGATCTGCTATTTTCAAACTAATTTTATACATTTGAAAACTTGTGAAACAGGGCCTTCTGCACAATGAGTACTTTCTACTTTTGTACTTTAAGTACATTTTGAATTTTGATACCAATACTTTTGTACTTTTACTCAAGTCAATTTTGAATTCCAGACTTTTACTTGTAACAGTCTTTTTCTACATTGCAGTATTGATACTTTTAGTTAAGTACAAAATGTGAGTACTTTTTCCACCACTGCCATACACATAAAACTGCCTTGCCTTACGAGGTTTCCCGCCGACAGTGCATTATAATGTAAGCTGTGTTCCCAGTGCAGTGAACCAGAACTAGTCAGGCCTGGCCAGGGCAGCCGGCAGGTCATCAATACATTGCTTTTCTGTCTTTCAGGAGGGCACATAGGCTTTATGGAATATGCGGTCTATTAATAACCCCGCCGTTGTTATTTACAGCCATGCTGGATAAAGAAGCACTGACCTGTCCTGTCCAACTAGATGGATGCACCGCTGAGCTTCAATGCACTCATATGCACATGTACAATACTGTCACTGTTGGGGCGGAAAAACCTTGTATGTCCAAAACAGTTCCTTTTTTATCGTCATCTTAAAAATCATTTAAAGTAGTGAAAATAGCCTATTTTCACTACTTTTGTGCACACTCATGTATGACGAAGGCGCTAATTTGCGAAAAAGAAAAAAACATTACAAAGTTGAAATGTGGAGTTATGAGGTTTCTGCCTGACAGCAACGATATGTAAACGACAAGTGTAGACCGTTTTTAGATCCCACGGAGGACATTCAGTTTAGGGTTTTTGCAACTATCCAGTATCTTCGTAGTAATTATTCCATCATACATTTTCCTATTAATCATAAGAGTATAATGGAGAGTAATGGAGAAGCACGTTTCATGGGATAACGGTTGTTTTTTTATATCAACAAATCAAGCACCAATTAATTAAATCGTATTGTTTTGATTGTTTTGATAATTGACTAATTTGACGAGTCTGATAAACCACTTATATGTCGTACAAAGGGTGTCGTGCAAAAAATAGCCGATCTACAAATAGAAATGCGTGGCAGACGGGCCGCTGCCAACTCAAAAGGGCGGCATCTGTGGTGGCCTCTCCTCCACCCACTCAGTTTACCGCCACCCGGCAGACAATCGCTGCAGTCATGCGTTCACCCATAGTCATGTACATAAATTAACGCAGCATGCATACAAGATTCGGAAGCAGGAATGTTGACTAAAAAAGGGCAAGGTCCTAATTATAGAGCAGCTTTTGGGCTTGTACAGTTAAGTACAGTACATGAAGAGGTAAGGTATTCAACAGCACACACAAGAAGCCATTCAATACACATCAATGGGACAAAAATAACAAGGTGTGGGCGTGTACGTACATACTGTAACACACACACACTGTACCACCCAATGGATAAATATAGACCAGCCTCATTTGCATCTGTTCACTGTGTACTGTACCCATGGAGTTATAATATATCTAGAGGGCGGACTGCCGCGCCCCCCAGCTATTCATTTCAATGAAAGTTGCTCACTGGCGTTTGAAGCACCCGGAAGTCTGCCGGAAGTGCCAATATTGGGTTAAATATCGGGTCCAATAGAGCGGCCATAGAGTTATGAGCAGGCCGCACTAGGGTTTCTACGGAGCCCCTGAAGGGACATTAGTCGGTTTCAACGGTAGACGCACGTGCATCACTTTAAATGCGGAAGTGTTGCTATCCCAGATTTGACCACCAGGCGAAGGCAGCTTCACTGTTCTACCGCGGCGTGGTTCTGGGGGCTTGACTGTACCTAGGCCTGTCGCAATTATTACATAATCGCCTAATCGAAATTATTTTAGCCAAGATGTCTCCGCTCATAGGCCCGACAGCTATTGTTTTTGGTACAGCTTGTCTTGTTTTTGGTACAGCTTGTCCTTGAGACACTAGAGCAGGGGTCTACAGCAGGGGGTCCGGGACCCCTGGGGGGGGGGTCCTCAAGAGTTACTAAAGGGCAGCTGCCAAATCTTTGTGTGGGAAAGGAACTTTTTTTCTTTTCTTTTTATAAACATTAACCACTTGAACCCTAGCAATCCTATTCTAACACGTGTGCGCACACACACACACACACACACACAATCAGATAGGAAGGGCAGGGCCGACACACCAGGGGTTGGGCAACCGTGTCTTTAAGAATGACCAGTCGAGCCGAAAATATTTGTAAACCTGTTGGCTGTTTTAAGGTAACAGGTTTAGCTAAACCTAACCAGGCCAATACTACTTTTCAAACAGAGCTGAACGAGACAAGACGAGACAACAGCATTGGGAAACTAGTTTGGGGGAGAGGCACCAAGAGACAAAAGATATGCATTTCCCACACAGAATGGGAAGATAATTATTTATTAATATATATCTATATATATAGATAGAAATAGATATATAAACTAAATAAATTAGTCTGATTAAGCACTTAAGCCCTGTATTATACTTCATTGTACAATGGAGGCATACAAAAATTGTAAAAAAAAATATCTACAAGATGTAGATCTGATATTTTCACAATTGAAAAATAAATAAAATAATCGTAATCAAGGCAACATATTAAACAATGGTGATATAGAAGTTATATGGCCCTGCCCTTCTTCAAGTTAAAAGTACAGATCCACTCCACAGTGACAGATGACCACCGTGTTGCCTCTGAGAATTGCAACCAGCAGCTTGTCAACCTGACATTAACGGAGAGGCAGCCAGTGCCAACTCTCACTAAGGGGGAGAGACTCTCTCCACCGAAGGCAGTTATGTGTTGATGCAATAGACAGCAACAGATGTTAACCCATTCAATCCGGGTTGTTCCAGGGACCCCACAGAAGCAATGATTTGAGTTAAAAATGTAAAAAAATATAAAAAATATTCAAATATTTGCACAAATGTTCAAGCTTTTCCAAAAATAGCAGATCTGCAAGCTCATATCAGCTATTTTTTAATAGCCAAAGTATAAAAATAATGGTTATGGCTAAAATCTAAAAAAGACATATGTGTTCCCGGATTGAATGGGTTAAATTGGATTTCATGCAATCTGTCTTTTTTTTTTTAAACCAACGTGGCACCGACGGAGACAGCTAGCCACGAGAACAGGGTTGGTTTGTACGTGAGTTTTTCTACAAAAGGTAGACCAATCACAGCAAAGCTCAGCTCACACTGCTACAACGATCACAGTCCACACCAAAGTATAGGGTCGCGACCCAGAACCGGAGGAAGAACCGTATCCGAACATTCAGGAACCGGAATTGGTTCCATCACATTTGGAACCATTTCCGGAACCAGAACTCTGAGTGTACAAATGTGACGGTCTATTTAGAACCCCAATCCAGGGAGGCGAGAAAAGGCCGTTTTTCCAAATCGAATAACAAGGAAGTGAACGGTGCCTGTGTTTTTGCGATCACGTGATCTCCTGCTTCACTGAGTGACTTGAGGGTTAAATGGGGACTCATGTGTTAGCGAGGAGCGCCATCTAGCGTAAAACACTGAAAACACCAAAACACGTCATTGGCGGTGTGGGCTTTGGAAAAAAACACATCAAAGGCAGTGAATGAGTTAAAGGTAACCCTTTAGGAATTGGACCGTTAAGGAATTGGAATCGTTAAAATCCTAAAGGTACAAAAATGCAGACTGTAGACACACACACACACACACACACACACACACACACACACACACACACACACACACACACACACACACACACACACACACACACACACACACACACACACACACACACACACACGCACACGCACACGCGCACACGCACACGCACACACACACACCTCGGAAGTTCCAGTGTCCCATTCACTTCCATTCTATGGGAGTGAAGGTGTTGACAGCTAATTGACTTGTATGGATGGATGGACAACATGTAACGTTCAATACGTGATGACAACATGGATGAACTCTGACCAGGTCGTCAACAGAGAGCGAAGAAGTGGTTCCCTGTTGTCTCTTTGTGTGTGATCTACATACAACCTGCCTTGCATCGATGTGTTTGAGGCAGTGCACACCACCAGCATATGGTCTCTGTCGGTCGGAAACCTCTTATCTCAATATATATATATATATTTTTTTTGAACCATTCAATCCGGGAACACATCTACAAATGTCTTCTACATCCTAACAGTTTTCTAGAAAAAAACGTATATTGCCATCAGTGGTTCTCAAACTTTTTCACGTCAAGGACCACCCACACTTATGTATTTGGCCAAGGACCCCCATCTGAAAATATTTTGTTCCAGGGACCCCCCAGAAGCAAAGATTTGAGTCAAAAATGTTCCATTTAAAAAAAAATATATATACTAAATTAAGATTTTTCAAAAATAGCAGATCTACAGCTATCTGATAATTTCTAATAGCCAAAGTATAAAATAATGGTTATAAATCTAAAATATAAAAAGATGTGTTCCCAGATTGAATGGGTTAAATGAATGCTCTACTTGATCATACTATCATACTATTTTTTAATTTGAATCCTGAAAAGTACCAGTTTTGGACACACAAAGATTACACCCGACAGAGATGTGAATTTGACTGAATATTAAATGTGAAAGGAGACTTTTTAAAAGCCAGAGGAGCGTGAGAGTCCATGGTATTCAAACAACATATCAAGGCTGTCAGCATGCATACAGTACATACAAAAAAGAAACTTCAAATAAATAATAATTTCCCATAAAAGAAGCTGACACAACGTTGACATCTAAACCCACGCACATTCACACACATGACAGGATGATAATACAGAACATGTGGGCCACTCAGCAGATACGTATTGATTGGGCCACTTATTGATCTCAAAGCCAATGTTGTTTACATATCATTATCACTGTGGTGTGGAAACCTTGTATGTCCAAAACTGGTACTTTTCAGGAAATTAATAAAAACCTGCGTTCTAATGTAGTGGTTCTCAAACTTTCTAGGACCCCTGAAAATGGTTTGTGCCAGGGACCCCATGCAGAAGAGAACAATTTTGAGATATTTCAAAGAATTTCCAAAATTGCTGATGTACAAGCTCGCAACGCAGCACGAAGTCACACGCTGTGAGCTTGTAGATCTGCTATTTTTGAATAGCCAACATTATGAAACATTATACATAATAACCATATTGTGCAGGAGAAGTTTAGAAGCCTAGAGGCTTATAGACAACTTCCCCTATGTTGTAGAATCAAAACAATACATCAAACATACATTTCTCTCGCTCTCTCACAGGCTCTCCCCCACAAACAACCACTTCTCTGTTTTCCACCGTCTCTCCAGCTCTTTCCACGTCCGTCTATATTTCTGTCCTTCCGTTCCACTCGAAATAATTCCAAACTATTTTCCTCACAAAACACCTTTTCTATGTCGAGACTCGTTTCATTACCCTACCAAAGATTGTTTGAGCATCTGTGACGAAAATGTCACATATACAGATATATATATATATACACTCACGCACGTATACACATGCAGGTGCGCACGCACGCGCACACACACACACACACATGCACGCATACGCACACACTTTATCATGTCAAGGACCCCCAAAATGCCGCCGACCCCCATCTCACAATATTTTGTTCCAGGGACCCCCTTTAAAAAATGTAAAAAAAAATAGCAGATCTACAAGTGTTATGAGCTTGTATATCTGCTATTTTTGAATAGCCAAAGAATAAAATATGGATAAAGTGGTTACACAGATGCTTTCCCGGTTCCCCACTCACACACACACACACACACACACACACACACACACGTGCACACACGTGCACACACACGCACGGGCACACAGAGTGTAGCGCCTGGCTAATCTCTGACACCTGCTGTCACACTGACTGAGATGAAGCGCATGAGCCTTTAGACAGAGAGGTCGGGCTAACGCTGTGCGATGCAAACCGCTCCAATCCCCGCGGAGTTCCAGCAGCTCTGCGGGTCTTAGTGACTCATCAGTGTAGACTTAAAAGGACAAAGAGGATCAATTCAGTCAATCAGCCGCTGTCTCATACACTACCTGGAGGTGAAAACAAACACAAACCGTTGGGGCTCACACACCGACAAAGCCCTGGATGGACTGCAGTATGTGCAAAAACTCAGCTGCCACAGAGTGCTCACTGCTCACCCGTACCAAGTAGGCATGTTAACGATTCACTCAACTCACGATACGTTTCGAATTACGATACTAGGTTCACGATAGGATTTTTCACGAATTTCAACACAAAATTCGTTTCCAGACAAATGACAGAAAAATATTTTTTGAAATATTTTTTTTTTTTTCTCTTATTCTCTTTTTAAATACAGTAGCAAATGACTGAAAACTTTTTTTTTTTAATTCTCTTACAAAGATCCTGTATTTAAAAAAAAAAAGATTCCTGCTGTTTGTATCGCGATAAATTTTGTATTAAATCGATTTAAATTGTCAGCAGTTTCAATGCCCTAAAGCCTCACGGTACCCATCAGACCTCCTCCAGGATTACACCCCAGTGCGGAACCTGAGGTCTTCTGACTTGGGGCTCCTCTCCATCCTCACACCAATAAGCGTACTCTCTGCGATATAGAGCTTTCAGTGGGGCCTATTTTGCTTATTTATTTTTAATATTGGCACCGGTCATTGTCATTGTTCTTTATATGTTATTTGTTATTTTTGTCAAATCTGCTCTGTGGCATTTCTTTTGTTTATTGTATATATATTTTTACAATTAAATTATTAATCACAATCATTTGTATGGCAATTAATCGTTAAGTAAAATGTCATGACATAACTGCAGAATGTTTTCATTTTTTTTTTATGTTGCATAATTCAGAGCTTTCAGAGGTTTCGAGTTTTTCGTGTCAAAGGCACTCAAGGACAGACACGTTATGATTCCACAGGCCTACATTACGCTGCTGTCGGGCAGAAACCTCGTATCTCCATAGTTCCATGTTTCTTATGTTTGTTTTTCGTAAATAAATGCCCTACTTCATCATACAAGAGTGTCACAGAAAATAGCAGATCTACAAGCTCGCAACGCATCGCGACTCGTTGTGAGCATGTAGATCAACTATTTTCACAATTTTAAGATGCTTTGGACATACAAGGTTTCCACCAGACAGTGACGATTAGGGTCCTAGCCGGCCAGGGCCCTGCGGGCATGAGAGAGGTATGACACAACAGCTGTGTGTTCACTGTAGGTGGGGAGATTAAAGCTCTATTATGTAACTTTTTTTCAGTGAATGAATTGTTTTTGTCCAATCTGTATGGTAGAGTATTGTTAATACAATATAGCTTATACAATTGGGGTGGTTGTATTTGGTCTCCCCGCTCTTCTATTGAGACATTTTAGACCCTGTGTCTAGGTTGGACATGACCTTTAACACCATCCTGTTTGTGGATGAAATATCAATGAAATATCATCATGAAATAAATTATGTGGTATCGGAATGGCGTAGACGGACATACTCGTCGATACCGATACCAGCATTTTAGGCGGTATCGGCAGCTTTTCCGATACTGGTATCGGTATCAGAACAACTCTATGAAATATGAAAAAGTTCAATCTGCAACACAATTGCATGCAATATGTAGTGGGGGTCCCTGCTACAGCTCTCTCTCAGCTAAGGGTCCGTTGAAGAACCCATTGCTCTAAGGCCTAACGGTAATGAGCCAGTTGATCTAATACTGCAGTCTCTCCACAGCCAACATTGCCAGACGACACCAATATGAGCCAGTCTAAATCTAATCTTAAACCCATGCAGGGACCCAGTTAATCTGCTAATTCAATTCACACACACGTCGTCACAGGGTTCACACACAGGCGACCAGGGAATTATTGTCAATGGCAACTTGTTGAATGGCAGAGCCACAGATTTGTAAACGGCGCCTTAGGCCTGCCACAATTATTACATAATCGTGTGATCATAATTATTTAAGATAATATAAATAATTTTGATAATATAAAATAATCGTCCACATTTGTATGTAGAAAATTTGTCCAAAATTTTCTTATGTTTTCCAAAATAGCAGAAACAGCAGATCTACAAGATCACAATTATTTTAGGAGCCAGGTAAATTCCAAGCAGCCAGGACCGGAGGATCATCGAAGCAAACCTGGTATTGCAATAAAGGACACTACTGTGAATGCTTCCAAATCCTGAAACCCTTGTGTGCATGCTTCCAAATCCTGAAACCCTTGTGTGCATGCTTCCAAAGCCTGAAACCCTTGTGTGCATGCTTCCAAAGCCTGAAACCCTTGTGTGCATGCTTCCAAAGCCTGAAACCCTTGTGTGCATGCTTCCAAAGCCTGAAACCCTTGTGTGCGTGCTTCCAAAGCCTGAACCCTAGCGCGCTTGCTCTATTGACACCAACGTTGGTGTCAATCCAGGAAGTAGAGTGTACTTCTGGGCAGTGGCGCGGATCCTGCGAGTGCTTCCTCGCTCGAGCCCCTGGGAGGAATGACGAGCACCCGCCTCAAGCGCCGTCGCGCCCGTCAGGCCCAGATTTACATTACCATTACAGCAGCTCGCCCAATGGCTCGGACAACCTGTCCACTCATTGTGCTACTTGATTCGGGTTGAACCCCCGGGAGCTCACATAATTCGGCGCCTATGCTTCTGGGGCATGATCCGCTGGGTGAGCAGCTTTCATTTAAATGAATAGGTGAGAGCGAGGGCATCCGTCCTCTCGTTTTTATATAAGGTCAATTTAGAGTGCTGTTATCAGGAGATATGGCCACTCATTAGAATGCCGCTCAGCCTATCACAATGTGAAGTTGGTATAATTAAGCAATAGCTCACTACAGCCCCTGCAATTTTTTCATCATATCACACCTAAGGGACCCCATGGCCATGACGCTCAATACCCCTTATGTGTGATTTTACAATAATACCAGGGGCTCGAGTGAGTAATTGCTTTAATAAAAACCGCCGCCGCATATGGCAACATGAAAATGAAACATGAACGTCTACGACACAATTGTTGCATGCAGAAGAGGCAGTCTCCTCTTTGCACAGCTCTGCCCCTGCGACGAATATTGTTACTTGTTAGTTGTTTTGACGTGACTTTCGACGTGCAACGTGTTGTTCAATACCAGAGGTGGAAAAAGTACTCACATTTTTTACTTAAGTAAAAGTATCAATACTGCAATGTAGATATACTCTGTTACAAGTAAAAGTCCAGAATTCAAAATGTATTTGAGTAAAAGTACAAAAGTATTGGTATCAAAAACTGTACTTAAAGTACCAAAAGTAGAAAGTACTCATTATGCAGAATGTCATGAGTTTTCAAATAGCAGATCTATGCGTCGCAACGCTGCGCAACATGCTTCCATAGAAGACATGCTGGCTTCTATGGAATCCAAATGACTGAAATCAGTCTCGGCGACTGAGAACTCTAAATCAACGTTGTGTGCACTTGTGGTTCAATCACCACAACCTGAGTTCACACGCATCATGCGCTTTGCCCCAGGTGCTTTCCTCGCTTGTGCACAAGGACAGTTTATCCCGGAAGTGTTTTTAACCCATTCAATCCACGAACGCATACTGTGTCATTTTAGATGTTTTTAGCAGATATACACGCTCGCTCAGCACCGAGTGCCGCACTACGAGCTTGTAGATCTGCTATTTTTGAAAAAGAATAAAAATCATGCAAATCTTTGAATATTATATTTCTTAAAGCGAACATTGGTAACTCAAATCTTTGCTTCTGGAGGTCCATAGAACAAAATATTTAGCAAATGTTCGCTTTAAAAAAAATATGTATTAAAAAAATTCAGCAGATCTACAGGCTCATAGCCACGATATGAGCTTGTATATCTGCTATTTTTGAATGGCCAAAGAAATCTAAAATGACAGAGATGCGTTCCCGGATTGAATGGGTTAAAAAAGTTAGAGAGAAAATGCTGTGTTATGGATGTAATGAGGATATAGACTGGATACAAAGACACAAACTCTTGAGAGCCGTGTTGGGAGTTCATGAAAGGGTTTTTGATGTAGCCTTGCTGATGTTAATCTCTGACTATTTTCTCTTTGTTTGTGGATTCCTAACCGTGAAGGAATGCAACACAGCTTTAAGTGCCAAGTACTGTAAAGTGAAAGTCATTTTGTGGGTGAAGTTCACTTTTAGTCCATGGGTCTTCAACAAGGGGTCTGTGACCCCCTGGGGCAGTGGTTCTCAACCTTTTCATGCCGTGACCCCCCAAAATAATCATGTTTGAACTGGGGATGCCCCAAAATAATCATATTTGAACTGGGAACACCCCAAAATAATCATATTTGAACTGGGGACCCCCCACCCTGACAAGCACTTGCATTGAGGCATTACATTTTGTTTGACTCTGTTCCACAGATAAATATTGTGAAAATAGCCCCTGTACAAGCTCACAATGCCTCGCAAGTTTCACAAGTTTTGCCTCTTTATTATATTATTTTTATTTGACAATTTGGCCAACGTTTGACCAGTTTTTGTAGTATAGTTTGTTGATTACTTTTGATGCAGTAATGGTCTTATTTATTTTCTTTCTTTCTTTTGGTATTAAAGAGGTCTTAAAAGTCCTTAAATTGTCACTTCACTGTCATCTGGGGACCCCCCAACAATCACATGGGGACCCCCCTGGGAGTCCCGATCCACAGGGGGTATGAACTTTTTTAATTTTTAATAAAAAATGCTAAATAATGTCAGAAAATACGCATTCAGATGAATACAACATACAATATTAATTTGAACAACATCATCATTTATACAACGCTGGCGATTAGTGAAAACAAATCTATGAGGCCCATCAAAGCTGCAACATCACTTGGAGACAACCCTCACTTAAAAAGAAAAACCTGTGGAATACTATCAAGCTATAGTCTCCAATCGCTCACCAACTCCCAAATCTCCCGGACCGACAGGAATAATCTGAAGTGAATGGCAAACACTTTACCCTGCCCCCAAAACCGCTGAAGTGCCCCTTGAGCAAGGCACTGAACCCCCAAGTTGCTCAGTGGCCAACAGTAAGACTGAGGTTGTACTGGTCAGCTCCCAGGTTTTTAGTGTGTGTGTGTGTGTGTGTGTGTGTGTGTGTGTGTGTGTGTGTGTGTGTGTGTGTGTGTGTGTGTGTGTGTGTGTGTGTGTGTGTGTGTGTGTAAGGTGTTGCTGGAAAATTGCAAAGAAAGAAAGAAAGAAACACTACACCACAGTGTAGGAACGAGAGGCTACTTACGCAGGAAGTGCTTTTCTAGTAAGGCAATTTCTAGGTGGCCTTTGACTTCGTTTAGACGGTCTGCCTCTGTTCTCTGGAAGTCCTGGAGGACCGCAGCCATCGCCAGCGACCCTGGACCAGCCTGGAGGAGACACACACACACACACACAAAGATTCATCAATACACATTAATTCAGCAGCACACAGCACATACATAAGTAATGAGGTCGAAGCGGGAGGTTGCCATTTACTTTTACAAAAAACACTGATATGACAGGGCGCTCGGGTGGTGCAGTGGTAAATAGGCCTGTCACAATTATTACATAACCGCCTAATCACAATTATTTGAGATAATCGCAATTATTTTTGCATAATCGTCATTATCGTTTCCATGTTGAAAAATGTTCATACAGTACATTTTGAAACATTTTCCAAAAATAGCAAGCTTACAACGCGTCACGAAGTGATTTATCTGTACAACACTGGTGATTAGTGAAACAATTCTATGAGGCCATCAAAGCTGCAGGTTCTATGCACAGCGGCCATAGTGTGAAGAAATTCACAGGTGTTGCCAATGATACTAATGAAGGCTCTGTTCCATTCTGGTCAAACAGAGTCAGGGTTGCTGATATTGTGCATATTGGCTCACTGGAAACACTCTGCTACACCAGTGGGTCTAAAATTGGGGTCCAGGGACCCTCATGGTTCCTTGAGGGGGTTCCAAATGGCCCCTTACGGATGTGTAACTCTGAGAGTGTACAAATGGAACGGGTCCATATGGTTCCATTTGTACACAACAATCTGAGAACTACTGTGCTACACTAAATGGAACCGAGCCTTCATCAGTGTCATTGGTAACACCTGTGCATTTCTTCACAATATGGCTGCTGTGCATAGAGCCTATCATAGATATATATAAAGGCTAGATGGCTCAAGGGGGCGTCGCAAGCGTAGCTCAACCGCGGCCATCTTGCAACAGTCATTCATAACATTATGTCTATGGTGCATGTACTTTGAAATAACCATAGCGTGCTCAATTTTCATCCGATTTTCAAACGGTTTGGTGTTTTGTAAACACCAAAGATGTAGTTATGATACTGCATACTTATAATTATAATCATGTTTTTTTTTAAATAACATTAAATATGCAGTATCATAAATACATCTTTGGTGTTTACAACACACCAAACCTTTTGAAAATCGGATGAAAATTGAGCACGCTATGGTTATTTCAAAGTATATGCACCATAGACAATGTTATGAATGACCGTCCCAAGATGGCCGCCATGTGGCAACGTCGTACTCCATTGGCCAGCAGCGCGGGTGAGTCATCTAGCCTTTATATATATCTATGGAGCCTATTGCCAATCTTTGGGATGTGATTCAATGTTCAATGCCAAACACAATTAAATCGTTAATCGCAATTATTTGTGTGACAATTAATCGTCAACTTAAATGTGTAATCGTGACAGCCCTGGTGGTAAAGTTCCTGCCCAGCACCGCGGAGGCTGGGGGTTCGAATCCACTGCGGTGCATCCGGCTTTGTCGAGTAGTGTCTATACGAATGAACACAATTGGGCCCGTGTTCAGGGGAGGGAAGCCGGGCGGGGAGGAGAGTGATATATGTCACTGCGCGTAATTCTGCGGGCTGGGGCGGCACCCGTCATCAGGGAGTATGTTTCTGCGGGAGGAGTAGGACGGAGGCTCTACGTCCTCCCGGTGGGGGCTCCTCACTGCCTGGCAGGTGAGTCAGTAGGATACAACAGCAGTGACAACACTTGTGTGGGGGAGGATGGCAGAAAGATTACATTGTTGACAAAAAGGGGGTAAAAAGCTTAAAGACGGGGTGCCGTGATTTTCAGTGATTTTTTCCCCCCCTAAAACATAATCATCAGGTATTATGGTTATACTAGGAGGAAGATTTTTTTTCAAAAAAGTGTACAGAAATTGTTAAAATTATGTTTTTATGTGGACACGCCTCCAGTTCATTAAGTATACCTGGTTCTCACCTTAGCACCTCCTCCACCAGCTTAGCACCACCCACCTGTCCTAGTCCCTCCTCCTCCTCATGCCCACACCTGTTGTGTTATGATAATGAGGGGGAGGGTATGTTTTTACTATGTTACTAAAGCACTGTTTTTCTATTGGCACGTTTGACCCTCAAGGTTTCAGCCTCCAGGTAGAAACTCAAAATAGTCAGAGAAGACATAAAACACCATAAAAACACCACCAGGGGGCTTAATGAAGTTCTATCAACCTCATAGACACATGAAAAACAGAAAAAGTGCAAAACCATGGCACCACCTCTTTAACACATTATTATCACTGATTTCTTTACTTTTTTTAAGGTTCCCCCTAAATTATCGATTATAAAATATTTTGTTTTTATAAAATCGATTAGGTCGATTAACTGTTGCACTCCACATGAGCACATACATAAGTAATGAGGTGAAACCAGGAGGCTTCCATTTACATTAAACATAAATCACTTATCTCATCCATTGATACCCAATGTCTCACCCATTACTCCAATACAGAGTTTTTATATTATCCCTGGGAGTGACCACGGCACAACAATCTACTGTGTGTAATGTGCACTTAATCCTCTTTAGGCTCCTGAGGAGGCATGAGGTTTCATAAGCACTCAGATATACAAAGTCCTCATAGTGTTACAATATATTCTCATGTAAAGGTTCAGCTTTAACCTCTTAAACCCTCTAGACTTAGTAAAACGTACCGAGACCTTGCTGGTTTGTAAAATTACGCCATCACAAATACCACATACAACCGAGTTAGAGAGGAGCAAAAACAGAGTTGAAGTGACGTCCAGTATCATGCATGTGCTTTAAAACCTGTGAGAAGCAAGTCCAGCATTTGTGCTCTTTAGGGGAGTGAGCGGGCCCTTCTTTTGAAGGTTCTCTTTTAACCCATTCAATCCGGGAACTCATCTATTCTGTGTCACTTAACACATTGATTGCCAAGATCACATTGATTGCCAAGATCGCATCGATGCGTTCTTTCAAATCCATCGCTTGAATGCCAGCAATTCAAAAGAACGCATTGATGCGTTCTTTTGAATTTTCATTGTTTAATCTGTGATCGCACGGCTCTGTTTATTTCTCATCAGCACCTTCGTTTTCCACTTACGTCACACTCACCCGGAGCCGGATGTAAAAAATAAAAATCATTTCCGGGTCACATTGTTTTTCTCCAGTCATTTTCGTCCAGAATAGGGAAAAACACGGTTTTTCACACGGTATAAAAAACGAACGGACAGCTCAACTTCTATTTTCTTTGGTCCGGGTGACTAACAGTCATCGTCGTAGTGTATCACATCGTTTTCAGGCCGATCAGAGGATCAGGGATTGTCGAAAACATAACATCCGGTGAATGACAGGATATGACGTGGGCCTGTTTGGGAGGGGGCGAGCGAGGTGATCAATGTGTGGATTTGCTGCTCTCTACTGGTGGAACTGTCGTATGTGCTTAACACCAC
Organism: Gymnoscopelus braueri; assembly: GCF_963280865.1. Classification (NCBI taxonomy): domain Eukaryota; kingdom Metazoa; phylum Chordata; class Actinopteri; order Myctophiformes; family Myctophidae; genus Gymnoscopelus; species Gymnoscopelus braueri. The sequence continues at coordinate 48,088,337 of NC_137610.1, read as the reverse complement.
AATCAGATAATTTATTTGAATGAAAAATTACAAAATTAAAAAATTAAAAAACACGCAAATTGCTGGCACAGGGGTGAGTACATTATGAATAAACTCTGGCAGTCAATGTGTTAAAGGTTCCATGACATTCATTTTCACTTTTTTTTTAAAAAATGTTTTTAGGGGGGTTTTATGACTCATTACACCCAAAAAAAACTGAAATTTGAACATTCAGTGGATTTTCTGTGGTCTGGGGTTTTCTGAATAATTAGGCTGAAAAGTAATCTGTGATTGCCCCTTGGAGAGTGAAGTCACAGGCCATTAATCCCGCCCACTCTCCTCCATCCCTCAACAGCGACACCCGCAGGCAAAGATTTCTTTTTTCATTGCAGTTGAAAAGGCTTTAGAAATGTGAGAGAAAAACACCTGCAATGGCTAACTGGAGTGGAATTTTCAGTTAAAACTTTTTATACACGTTTTAAGGACCATGACAAAGACTTTTAATGTGTTGTAAAACTGAGTGTCATGAAACCTTTAAGATTTCTTTGGCTATTTTTTAAAACAGAAATTGTGAAAATATTCAAAAGGTTTGCACAAATTTTCACGATTATTTGAAAAAAATAGCAGATCAACAAGCTCGTAGCGCAGCAGCACTCGGTGCCGCGCTATGAGCTTGTATATCTGCTATTTTTGAATAGCCAAATAAATCTTAAAATGATCTCGGTCTTAACTCTCTCAGTGCCACGCCCCGAGATATCCCGAGTTTTTCCCGAGTACTATTCTGTTTATTTTTCATGATCACTTTCGCTTCCTGACTCCTTCAGACTCACCCGGAGCCGGATGTAAAAAAAAAATTTCATTTCCGGGTCACGTTGTTTTTCTCCGGTGATTTTCGGCCAGAATAGGGAAAGTCACGGTTTTTCACACGGTATAAAAAGCGAACGGAGAGGTCCACGTCTACTCTCTTTGGTCTGGGTGACGATCAGTCATCGTAGTCGTGTATCGCATCGTAATTTAGCCCGATCAACGATTGTCGAAAATGTCAACATCCGGTTATGACCGGATATGACGTGAGCCTGTTTGGGAGGGGGCGAGTGAGCCAGCGAGGTCATCAATGTGTCGATTTGTTGCTCTCTACTGGTAGAACTGTATTATGGGTTTAAAAACCCAATCAGATCATTTATTTGAATGAAAAATTACAAAATAAAAAATAGTAGTATCACTAAGAGACTAAGACAGGAAGGAGACAAGAGTGTGCCTGCCAGAATGGAGAGAGGCACTAATGACATGTCAAGATGTTCTGATGACACAAAAAACAACATCGGCCAAGTACAGGAGAAGTACTGGGAAAACATCCGAGAGTTCATTTAGACTTTCATCACCGGGGCTCTTATGACAAGTGTCAGTAGACAACGATGATGCATTTTTAACTGACGCACTCGCTTGTCGAAAGGAGTGCATTTGACCAAGTAATGAATTAATGCTCAAAGCATGAATTACGTTCAAAACCTTGTATATCGACGGGTCGGTCCAAAACCGTTACTTTTCAGGAAATGCCAAAAAAGAACATGTGGACCCAATTATGTAGTAATTTTTTATTTATTTTTTTCTGTAGTATGATCAAGTAGCATTCATTTACGAAAAAAAGTTAAAATATGGATCTAAGCGGTTTCTGCCTGACAGCGATGATATACTCCATGCTGTTACACAGAAACTATAACTGTGTGATGTCTTGTACTTACTTGCACAAGAGACTGAGGTTCTCTGCCTCATTATGTATATTTGATGTTGTCATTTGACATTTCTTTTGATTACTGTATCTACAATTTGTGGAAACTTGTACAGAAAATAATTTCAACTAGTCTTTCAACACTTATTTTAAAACTTGTTGTGATGTCAGCAAACTTTGAGTTTGAAAGTTCCTGGTTGGCTCAACCAGCAACGCCTGAGTCATGCTTCTGTGACGCGTTGTTGTTAAGTTTTGTAGATCTGCTATTCACAGCTAAGTGCAGTATAGGTCAGGCTTTAGTTAATTGCCACCACATAAGCCCCCGACCTTGTCGCGGTGTCACGGGTTTGAATGTGGCTCATGATGACCTAAAATTATGTCATCGCTGTTCAATCTATTCTTTCTATTAGGCTCTGTCTGTCCAATGGATCTTATGAAGAAAAAATAAATGAAACTTTTAAATAGCAGGTCAACCAAAACACCAGTAATGTTTAACCCAATGGTTCTTCATTTTTTTTTCATGTCCAGGACTGTATTTTGCTGTGGACCCCGATCAGAAAATATATTGTGCCAGGGACCCCAGCTCCGTAAATAAAATTTGAACTTTTCCCCCCCAAAAAACGGGGGGGAAAAAAACGAAAAGGAAAACAGCAGATCTACAAGCTCACAAGGTGCCACGTCGTGGCTCGTTGCGAGCTTGCAGATCAGCTATTTTCAAATATCTGTTGTATATACATATAGCTCAAGCCCCCTTCAAAGTGGGGGTCCTCTAGCTGAGGGTCCCCGGACCCCACTTTGAAGAACCCACTGGTGTAACCTGCAGTAACCTCACGCGAGGCAGGAAGGGGAAGAAGGCAGATCACAAGTTCACAGTTCAGTCACAAGGTTTTACTTCCTAATCAGCAAAATCTCCAACGTCCAACGTTGAACCCAAGTTCCTGCTGAGAGGCAATTACAGCTTTGGTCTCAGATAAGCTCCTCTGAACCTCATTTAGGTGCTGAATGATCAGGAGGTGCTACAGTTCACTGGTCATTTCCTCCACCAAAACAGTGGTGCAACCTGTGGGTCGGAACCCCCAGGGGGGGTCCCCACATGATTGTTTTTTGGGGGGAGGGTCCCCAGATAACAGTTAGGTGACAATTTAAGGAAACAAAAAGAAAAGAAAAGAAATGGACTATTGCTGCATCAAAAGTAATCAACAAACTATACCAGTGGTTCTCAAACTTTTCCAAGTCAAGGAACCCCAAATCTATATATATCTGGCCATTGGTCAAATTGTCAAATAAAAAAAGAAAGAGGAAAACATTTTGAAAATGGCCTATATTGTATTGAGCTTGTAGATCTGCTTGAGTTTAATGCCTAAACTCCTACATTCCAAGTGCTTATCAGGGTGGGGGGGCAAATATGTTCAAATATGATTATTTTGGGGGGGTCATCACGGCCTGAGAATGGTGACAACCACTGGACTAAAACTATGGCGAAAAATGTTCGGCGACTACATATTTTCACTGATTATATATATTGACAATTTCGTCAACACATAAAAACTGGACAGAAATGTTAGGGAGGGACTAGTGGAGAAGAGATCCAGCAGAACTAAGACAAGTCATTTTATGCTTGGTTGCGCTCGGGTGTGGCGCTCCAAAAATAGCCGATCTACAAGCTGTTGTGAGCTTGTAGATCGGCTATTTTTGGCACACAGCTAAGTAGAAAAACAGGCATTGCAACGCCATCGCGGCCTGCCAAAATGTATTTTAGTTGACTAAAATCGTACGATATTTACTCAACTAAAACTAGACTAAAACCTTTCAGATGACTAAAATACGAAAAAAGACTGACTAAAACTAAATCAAAATTTCAAAACTATTCTGGAACTGTATTAACCCTGAGTTCTGGGATCACACAACTCAGAACTTATGCTTGTACTGTAGACTGAATTATAGAAATGAACAGAGACTATTTTAAGAAGCAAGACCATCAAAGTTAATGTACTGTAGTGCTTGTGTTCTAAATTAAGGGGTTTTGAAGGGGTTCCATGTTCCCCGGGTTCTATGTTCCCCACATACCTTTAACCAATTCAATCCGGGAACGCATCTCTGTCATTTTAGATTGCTTTGGCTATTTAAAAAAATGCAGATACTGTATACAATAAGCATGTGGATCTCCATCACTGAGGGCGATTTGATACGCATCTCAGTACACTGCCAGCGATACGATATATTAGAGATACATTGAAGCCCCTCAACGATACGATGCGATACGATTCACCCCTGTTCCCGATTCGATGTTTCGATCAAATATTCGATCAAATATTTGTGCGACAGTAAACCTTTTTTTTTTTTTTTTACATTACCCACTTGAACCCTAGCGTCCCTATTCTGAGAGGAACATTAGCCGAAAAACATTTTCGGCAGAGGTTTGGATGGAAAAAAGAGCTGACCAAGTACAGAGCCAAAGGTCAACTTGACTAAGTATTGAGGGTTTAAGAGATTACATGTCATTCATGGATTAATGTTACTACATAAATCCAACATATTAATAGAAAAGATAATGTGTAAGTTGAAGACCTTGGCCTGTATTAGGCTATTATATTGTATGAATATAATCCAGGATTATGCTATTTTTAACCAAAATGTTTTAAAAACATAGCAGACCTACAAGCTCACAATGAGTCACATCCACAACGCATTGTGAGCTTGTAGGTCTGCTATTTTAGGCACGCGACACCATCGTGCTGCGAAGTATAAATTAGGCTCTAACCCCGATAGAACAGGAGCAGAGAGAGAAAGCTGCATGATGCATCAACAGTGAAAAGTTGTGAAACAGTCTAAGTCTTAGCACTCGGTGCCGCGCTATGAGCTTGTATATCTGCTATTTTTGAATAGCCAAAGTATAAAATAATGGTTATACCTAAAATCTAAAATGACACAGATGTGTTCCCGGATTGAATGGGTTAAGGTTAGGGTTAGTGGTTGGTTGTAAGCGGGGAACGTAGAACCCGGGGAACATGAATTATTTGAACCCGGGGAACATGAATCATTGTAGATATGGTTTTGAATAGGGGTGCAAGTGTCTCCAAGCCACTATTGGACTACAGCGAACCCTATCCATCAGATCCAAAAGTAGGTCATTTTGCGACCAAACGACCATGTATCACACATGCATAATTAGGATTGACAACTACCTGAAATTCAAATATGGGACACCCAGCCAGGCGTCCCTTTATTTCCAAGACAAATGAGGGATGCAGAATGAAGAAAAGTTAGAATATCACTGTGTATAATCTGCTACTTTTGTGTGACGCTGTAGTATGAGGAAGCAGGGGCGTAGCCCACCCACATAAAAAGCTGGCCCACCCAATCGATAAAAAAAATAATAATAATAATCCGCCAACATTTCTTTTTTTTTCGCACGCTGGCGACGCTGCGCGCGTGTGCATGCGTGCCCATGCGTGCCCACCCGCTCTCGGCTATGTCCAGCCTACTGTAAGTAGACAACCAAGCTCACAATAAAGCTGTGAGCTTTTAGATTGGCTATTTTCCACTTTCATTATTTTCATTATTTGAAATAGGGCTTAAAGTGGATAATTCATAATACCGTATATATTTTGTGTATGTTTCGGTAGTGTAGTTAAAAGTACAATATTTCTATTTGAAGTGTGTGAAAGTCATCAAGTAAATGTACTTTAGTTTACTGCCTACCACTGTACCTTCCTCTTCAGGGGTGTTTCTGGTCATAATGGAAATATAAATAAAAAAATGCACATGTTCTGGGTTACCCTTGGTAGTGAAAAACAGCCATAAGACGATGTGAGTGTTACTGGAGGTCACGTACACAACTGGAATGCAGGGTTAATATAGGTCAAGTTCAACTGTCTGAAAAAAGCCAAACCCCAAAGATATTGCCCTTCAATTGCATCATGGGCGACGCAAGAACAAACAATAATATCTTAAATTATAAAGTGTACTGTACCACGGTCTGGAAGAAATAAATGTCTTAATAGTTCATGGGCAGTCCATCCAAGTCAATGTCAATGTCCTTGACATGAAAATGTTTGAGAACCACTGGTTTAAACAACATCAGGAAGCAAGCAATCCCAAATAAGCAACTACACTTTAAAAACAAGCTCCCAAAAATAACATAACCCACACAACTACCAATATTTACAAGCGACTTTACTGAAAAACAAGCTCAAATCGATAATAGACGCACATGGCAACAATGCTTACTGCTGCTTTTCTTTATTCTTTGTCATTGTTCATTACTGCTACTAGCATTCTTTATTAAGTTGTTGTTTTACTACTGCTGCTGCAAGTGTTAAATAGCTCTATATTCTGATAGTAGTCAGTGCCATAGAGTGTTTGTTCGGTAACAGAGGTCTCCATGTCTCTCCAGCTCTTTAAGAAATAGAAAATGCATATCTTTTTTATGTATCCAATCAACAGACATAACTCACGCAGGATACAGTCTTTCCTGATTGGCTTAAATTGGCAACCCACCTGAACATGTATTTTCTGTTTATTAAACACATTCCACGCCAGAGTTTAATATCATAATGTACTCACCAGCGCCAGCGATTTATTGTTGTTTTTTTGTTTTTTTCATGTCGCCACAGACCTCGCTAAATACCTTAAGATCGCACGTTAAACTGTTTGTAGACAGACAGGGTAGCTGTGTGAGTGGCCCAGAGAAGACCGTTTCAATCGGCGATCGTCCATTTTGAAGTAGTTGCGGTTTATGTTAAACAGCGATCAGCGAGGAGGAAAAAAAACTCAGAGATAATGGCGGATTAGGGGAAGCTTTAGAGCGGCGGCGGGTGGGAACGAATATCTCCGGATACGGATATTTCCATATCCGGGTGTGCTACAATGAAATGTGTCACTGTGAGGGAGGCCTACAATGAAATGTGTCACTGCGGGAAAAAAAAAAAAAAAAAAAAGACCACTTTGCGTAGAACTATGCGACTGGCACGCTGCGCAATTATTTAGGTTCGCGTAGAACTACGCGATTGGCACGCAATGTGTTAAAGAGTTACTGAACAAACAAATCAGATTATAGTATTATCTAGTTTTAACCAAAAAAACATCACTAACCCTACCTTTAAAGGGATAGTTCACCCCCAATTTTTTTTTTCTCTATCGATTAGTCACCCCATGGAGACTTGAATTCATGGATATTGTTTTGTTTTTGTCACATTCCTAAGCCAATCATTTGATAACTGGCAGCGGTTCCGGTAGGAGACACAAAGAGTCTCCTACCGGTCCGCTGGTCATCAAATTATTGGCTTAGGAATGCGACAAAAATAAAAAAATATCCATGAATTCAAATTTTTTTTTGGGTGAACTATCGCTTTAAGGAACCAAAACAAAAGCATTGTGCATGATGGTACATGTGCATAACTGTCATAATAAACTATTCTAGCATGTTGAAACGTGGCCAGACAACAACAGCCTCCATGTTGGCTCCGTTCCAGAACAGATGGGAGATGAAAGCGGGGACCAAGGTTAATTCCACACAGAGGAGGAAGTGACTTCCAAGTCTTCCAACTAATAATGGACAGCCAATTGCAATCTATAAAAATGGAACATTTCCCCATTAATCATCTGTAATAATTAGCTCTATAAATAACATTCTGTCCATTAATTACACCACGTGAGTGGTAATAATTAGTTTCACTGTACTGTAGACTGTGAATCATATAAATTAGAGGCTATTTTAAGACGCAAGAAGACCATCAAAGCTCATGTACTGTGGTATAGTGTGTTAGTGAGCAAAGTGAAGAGGTTCTCAAAACTGGGGTCCGGGAACCCCTAGGGCAGTCAGTGGTTCTCAAAATGGGGTCCGGGGACCCCCAGGGGTCCTTGAGGGGGTTCCAGGGGGTCCCCAGCAAAATGTGTTAATACAGCGTCACAATAATTTTAACCACTTAATACGTTGGCGATTCCAAAATTGCATTTTTTAAAATTTATTTTTTTAATGTTTTTTTTTTATAATTTTGATTTTTTTTAAGGCAAATCTTCTTTTCTGGGGTCCCTGGCACAATACATTTTCAGATGGGGGTCCGCGGCCAAATAAATATTAATTTGGGGGTCCTTGACAAGTTGACATGGAAATGTTTGAGAACCACTGCCCAGTCCTTGCGGAATTACGGGACTGTAACTCTGAGAGTACAAATGGAAAAGATTTACCCTAACGGGTCCATTTGGTTCCATCTGTACACTCTCAGTTAGGATTTCATTGTGTTGATGGTGGGTCCCAGAGATAATATGGAAAATGGTATCAAATGGGGGTCCGTAGCCTAATTCATATCAATTGGGGGGTCCTTAAAATCAAAAAAGTTTGAGAAACAAAGGTACAACAGTCAATTGAACTAATCAATTTAATCAATTATAAAAAAAAGAAATACAAATAAAAAGATAATTGATCGATTAAGAATCTATCATTATTTTGGCCATGTCATTATAGACAACACATTTTTTGAAAATGTAAAAAAAAAAGATTATGGAATAAACGCTATAAAATAATTGATAAATGCTCGGGTGGCGCAGGGGTAAAGTGCCTGCCCACCACCACGGAGGTTGTGGATTTGAATCCACCGCGGTGGTGCATCCGCCTTTGACGAGCATCTATACCAACACAACTGGCCCGTGTTTGGGGGGAGGAAAGCGGGGACGGGGAGGGTGATATTTGTCACTGCACCAGAGCCTTGCATTAGAGAGTTGTGTCACCTCAGGGGCAGAAAACAGCACCGGCACATGGTTCATGATGATGTAAGTGTCGAAATAGTGACAAACGCTCATAGACTCAGTGCATTCCGTAAACTTCCGGGTTCAGGGCTTTGTCACTATTCGCCAATAGAAGGCTCTGTAGAAGACTGGCCCGATGAAGTGAACGGAGGTGATGAAACTAACGACTAAATTGGGGAGAAAAAGGGGTAAAAAGATACAAATAAAATAACCGATAGCTGCAGCTCTATTTGTGAGGTGAGTGTAGAGGTTTGGAATGATACCACTTTTTGGTTGTGTTGTGAGTTATTCTGTGGCCTACTGTCAGACAAAGAGAGTGTGAACGCTTTGACAGATAACGACACAAGTAGTCGCATGGGGTAAACCAATCTCTGGTTTCTATGGGAACAAGTGCAAGAAGCGGTCCCCTAGTTCCCCGTAACAATAACAGAGTCAAGTCAAGTTTATTTATATAACGAATGGGTCTTCAACAGGGGGTCCAGGACCCCCTAGGGGGGGGGAGGTTCCTCTGAGTTACTACAGAGGGGCCGCCAAATGCGTGATAGGAACTTCTGTTGTTTTTTTTGCATTAACCTCTTGAGCCCTAGCATCCCTTTTCTGCGGGAACATTCGCCGAAAATAGCGGATCTACAAGCTTGTAGACCTGCTATTTTCGGCAAAGAGGTTTGGTGTGGAGGGGAAAAGGAAAAAGGAGCAGACCACGTACAGAGCCAAAAGGTCAAGTTTACTAAATATGGAGGGTTTAAGTGGTTAAATGTATAATAAATTATATTATTTGATTTGTTTAAATAAATTGTTAAAATAAATCCAACAAATTAATAGAAAAGATCACGTGTAAACAAACAAAAAACATTACACAACACTGATGATGATAGTGCTGTCAAACAAGTCTATGAAGCGATCTATGAAGACACAATTGTATAGTGGGGGTCCCTGCTGAAGACCCCTGATATAAGCACATTTTAAAACCACAGCAGTTGACCCGAAGCGCTTTCCAATCACTGATGACCAGCAACAATCTGATAGTCATAAAAGCAAGTTAAAAACAAGTAACTCACCATATATAGAGTTCACTATGACTCAGACATAATAGAGTTCACTATGACTCAGACATAACCATATATAGAGTTCACTATGACTCAGACATAACCATATATAGAGTTCACTATGACTCAGACATAACCATATATAGAGTTCACTATGACTCAGACATAACCATATATAGAGTTCACTATGACTCAGTCTCAGACATAACCATATATAGAGTTCACTATGACTCAGACATAATAGAGTTCACTATGACTCAGACATAACCATATATAGAGTTCACTATGACTCAGACATAACCATATATAGAGTTCACTATGACTCAGACATAACCATATATAGAGTTCACTATGACTCAGACATAACCATATATAGAGTTCACTATGACTCAGTCTCAGACATAACCATATATAGAGTTCACTATGACTCAGACATAACCATATAGAGTTCACTATGACTCAGACATAACCATATATAGAGTTCACTATGACTCAGACATAACCATATATAGAGTTCACTATGACATAACCTTATATAGAGTTCACTATGACTCAGACATAACCATATACAGAGTTTCCACTGCAGCTACACCCAAATATGGCATGAGTCATGCTGACTGTGATGTCAGTATGACTCAAACAAATCATATAACGATCCATATAAGGAGCTCCACGTCAACCATGACCAGATAGTTCCGGGTTGACCTTTATGTCCAAATATGGTTGCTCACTATAACCTATTGAGTAACCATGGCGATTTAATGTGGTCAACCTGGATGACGTAAAATCCCGCCGTAAAACATCAAATGCACATACATGGAGATCAACATGCACTGATGTTATACACAATATAAACCAAATGCACAGATGGGATATTAGATTTTTTCAACATGCACTGATGTCAGACGAAACAGAAACGGTGTCAAATGCACCTGTATGGAGATTTTCAACATGCACTGATGTCAGACACAACAGAAACCAACATCCAAAATGAATGAACAACACCCGCAACATGTGTCCCCTGGGTGCCTCTGATACGGCCATATATGGGCATATCGGTCGGATCGGCGGTACGACGTAGGGTTCCGGAACTCTATATAACCATAGTGTCTGTTCAGTAACAGGGGGAAGAGAGACCCATGTTACTGAACAAACACTGTATAGCAATGACTAATATCAGAATACAGAGCTAAATAACACTTATCTAAAAAAAGAAAATAGCACAGCACCTTTAACCCCATTCTTCTACAGGTATGTCTACGATACCTTGACAACATCAAATGTGTGCAGATGTGACGCGGGCAAAGAATTAATCCAAGATCGTCTGTTTCTACCTTCAATGCAGAAAAAGCTTGACCTGTATTTCTCCTGTCCCTGTACCAAAGACAGTGAGTCTCTGCTAAACATGGAGAAGATGTAGGCTACTGCAGAGGGTCACTGTCAGTGTTGCCAGATTTTGCGAGAGACACAAGTGGCCAGGGTCTAAGAAAACAAGCCGAAAAGAAGCAACCAGTATTACCACTACTTGAGCCCTAATATACATTGGCTCTTTGAAAATAGCCGATTTACAAGCTTGCAACGCTTTGTGAGCTTGTAGATCGTCTATTTAAATCGTGGATTATTTTTTTAATAATTGGACTATTTTCTAAACATTCAGTGTTGGTCGGCGGAAAAATACATTAATTAATTAATTTGGGGGTCCTTGACATGAAAAGGTTTGAGAACCACTGGTTTAAACAACATTATTAGGAAGCAAGCCCAAATAAGCAACTACACATTAGAGACAAGCTCCCCAAAAAAGTGACTTTACAGAAAATCAAGCCAAAAGTTTCTTATAATAAGCGGACTTGGCAACACTGGTAACTGCACGACCCAAAACAGTAGCAAAGATGAATGACGCTTTAAACGGAGGTTAATGTTTAAGCCAGACACAATAAATCCAACCGCCTTGTGTAGGATGTTTCGAGGCTATAGGCTATGTAAAGAAGGACATCTACGGCAGTGGTTCTCAACCAGTGGTCTGGGATCCAGCAGTGGTCCTTGAGGGGGTTCCAGGTGGTCCCCAGCTAAATGATGGAGAGTTGGTAACCAAATGGACCCTCATAGATCGTTAACTCTTGAGAGCGTAAAATGAAACCAAATGGACCCGCATTTTACACTCTTAAGAGTTAAATTATTGTTAAAGGTTTCATGACGTTCAGTTTTACCACACATTAAAAGTCTTTGTCATGGTCCTTCAAACGTGTATAGAAAGTTTTAACAAAAAATTCCACTCCATTGATCCATGGCAGGTGTTTTTCTCTCACATTTCTAAAGCCTTTTCAACTGCAATGAAAAAAGAAATCTTTGCCTGCGGGTGTCGCTAGTGAGGGATTTTGCCTGTCAATCATCGCCTCTGCTCCGCCCCCCCCAAAGGAAAGGATAGGGGAGGGGAGGGGCGAGGAGGAGAGTGGGCGGGATTAATCGGCTGTGACCTCACTGCCGAAGCTCAGATTACTTTTCAGCCTAATTATTCAGAAAACCCCAGACCACAGAAAATCCACTGAACGTTCAAAGTTCAGATTTTTTGGGTGTAATTGAGGTCATTTTTTTTTTAAGTGAAAATGAATATCATAGAACCTTTAAACATCTGCATTACTTAATTAAAGAATTGTTATTTTGCTCAACGTTTGCCTGTTGTCTCTTCTATGGTACCAACATCAATACAGCATGGAATTGTGGAAGAAATCATATCCAACGATAACAACATATTCTAAGTCTTGGTTCTGAGAGTCTAAATGTCATCAAATGGTGGTTCCGCGGCTCAAATGCCGAATAAATAATGGACCTTGATATGAAAAGGGTTGAAAAGCACTGACCTACGGCGTGGCACGCACCACAGACACACTGGGAGGTACTGTAAACTGGAGCCGCAAGTTCAATGGAATGCACTGAAGTCATTGGACAAGCTTAAGAATAAACAATACATCTTAAAGGGATATTTCACTTTCAAAAACACTTTTTGGTCATTGTATCATCTACTCAGGCCTTTGTGAACCCCCCCAGACAGTTTTTGAGTTGCTCGATTCAGTATTTAGATATTTGATATTCATTTTATCAGACACGCCCCCTTCCTATACAAACCCATTGTAACTTCAAACTCCATTTTAACCATGTTAGATTAATCAAAAACACCCGTCCTTGGTTCTGGTGACTCATACCGCCACCCTAATACGCAAGGGGGCCGTGTTTTTTCAATTACTTTTTTAATTTATGTTTAATATTTTTTTGGGAAAATGAAAAAAATTAATTACAATAAAAAAAATAAAAAAAATACATGAAATATTTTATCGGAAAAACACGGCCCTCTCACGCATTAAGAGGGCAGGGTGAGTCACCAGAACCAAGGATGGGTGTTTTTCATGATTCTAACATGGTTAAAATGGAGTTTGAAGTTACAATGGGTATGTATAGGAAGGGGGCGTGTCTGATAAAATGAATATCAAATATTTAAATACTGAATCGAGCAACTTAAAAACTGTCTGGGGTCTCACAAAGGCCTGAGTAGACGACAAAAATACCAAACGTTTTTTTGAAAGTGAAATATCCCTTTAATGATTGCATACTTTGTCAGATAATTGGTTACTGTCAAATTATCTTACAAGAAGACATATCTCACATTGTTTTCTGATCTTGTGTTTTTTATTGTCTAATTGTATTAAGGTATCTAAGGAGCACAGAGTAAGACTGTGCAGCTCATACAGACAATACATACTACACAGAAATGCACTCTGTACTCTTTAGATACTGCTATAACATTATAGTGTACATATTGAACAACAAGACATCAGAAAAAATGTGATACGTTTTCTTGTATTTTCTATAACAGATTATTTTACAAATCATTCAAACATAGTGTTTTTATTCATACAGGCTTGCCTGTCCACCTGGCACTCACTGACTTCAGCTTCGGTTTGCCTCCCAGTGCGCCAAATCTGCCAGCTGGAAATACCCGAACCAAGAAGAAAGTGACGTTCATGCATGTCCTTTCCGTATGGTAACTAGAAACAATATGGGACAACAAGTGTACTTAATGTTATGCATTAAATTAATTCCTGGGAAAGGAGAGGCCTCGTGTCTTCATCTGAGAATTCATCCTCATTAAAAATACATGATACCTAGTGGCTGTTGTCACAGAGAAGAACAAAACTTAAAGGAGCTACACCATGAATTTAAAAAAAATATTTGATATTTAATATCATATGGTGTATGTCCCTCAAACCTTTTTCAAAAGGTTTGAGCCTAAATCATCACTCAGATATACTCATCCCAAGTCAATTGTCTCTGGCTTATACAGCGCTTTCAGCTGCAATACCAAAACGTCCTCTTGGGCAGGGGGGGGCTACTGAGCAATTCTGTCTGTTAATACAAAAAAAGAAAATTCTGCATAAAAAGAAGCATCTAAGAAAAATACAAAATCGAAAAAAAAACACTTTGAACATTTTTGAACAATTCCACCAAGTGTTTGAGGTGCCTGTTTCACCCACTTCCGGGGGGCGGAGCCAAAATCCGAGCCCGAAGTATTTGTTCGTAGACCCCCACTTAGGGGGGGTAGAAAAAGTTTCGGAGCGATTCGGGCACTTTTCATTTAACATTGGGTTTGCCATCAATAATGTTTGTGACATCATAAACATTTCCATTCTGAGATCGCCTGTTCAGACACGCCCATTCTGGAAATCCATGAAATGAGAAGGAATGACTGAATTTAAAAAAAAAACATTTTTTTGGGTACAAGAGACACTGGGGACCCCAAAAAACCAAGAAAAAAGTGATTTTCATGGTGTAGACCCTTTAAATTCGCAAACTGAAAAATGGATGCTGAAATTCTTGTTTGTCCTCATTATGACAAATATTGTAATTTTCTAGAATAATATCAATAGGATAAAATTCCAGCTGTAACAAAAAAGAAGAACCTAATCCACCACAAAACGTTGCCAGAACCTTACAAAACCTCTGTTGTAGATGGAGGTTCAGTGTTGATGCAAATTATTAGATATTTCAAACCCAACACAGAGTGGATCAAACGCTTGGATTAATTCAGTGGTCCTCAACCTTTTCTGAATCACAGCCCACTTTTTTCTAATATTAATCAAATTATTGGCTTAGGAATGCAACAAAAACCAAAAACATCTCCATGAATTCAAGGCTTCATAGTGGGTGTAATTGATAGAAAATAAGTAATTTTTTGGGTGAACTATCCCTTTAACCCATTAAGACCTGGAACTGTGTCATTTTTAGATTTGAGCTAAAAAGCATTATTTTACACTTTGGGCTATTCAAAAATAGCAGATCTACAAGCTCATAGCGCGGCACCGAGTGCCGCGCTACGAGCTTGTAGATCTGCTATTTTAGAAAAATCGTGAAAATGTGTGCAAATCTTTGAATATATATATTTTTAAAGCGAACATTTTTTTACTAAAATCTTTGCTTCTGGGGGTCCCTGGAACAACATATTTTGATGGGGGTCCGCGGCCAAATACATATAATTTTGGGGGTCCTTGATATGAAAAAGATTGAGCACCACTGATATAGAAACGTACGTTTTTCAGAATACTATTGAGATTTAGGAGACATGTAGAACCGGCTTCAGGTCTCAATGGGTTAATGTTATATTATCATTCAAATCTGAATGTTTTGCCAATTATTTGGGGGCCCACACTTGCAGTGTTCCTCCTCCTAGTGGTCCCCGGCCCACAGGTTGAGAATCAGTCTGGATTAATTCGTTGGCCTTGGCACGGGCCTCGGGGTGCCGCAGTTTGAAGCTTGTGCTCCGTGACGTAAGCAGCCGTTGGAGGGCATTCTCTCCATCTTTGTCCGAGAGGAGAGGACAAGATCAACAGGAAAGGGACTGAATAAACAGGAACGCCATGTATCAGGGGAGAGAGAGAGAGCAGAGAGAGGGAGAGCTTCTGGCAAAAAGCGCCGCAGGACAAAGTGGCCGTGCAGCTGCAACAAGGCAGCATCTAAAAGCAAGAGGAGTGAGTGGACTTAATTAACGCATTTAGACCCGAGGCCAATTCTACTAATGTCTTCTAAAGAGTGGTTCTAAAGTAACTAAGTGCATTTACTCACGTACTGTACTCAAGTACAATTTTGAGGTACTATTACTTTACTGGAGTATTTCCAATGTTCAATACTTTTACTTCTACCCCATTACATCTCAGAGGCAAATATTGTACTTTTACTCCACTACAATTATTTGAAAACTTTAGTTACTTTGCAGATATAAAGTATTATATTATAAAACATACATTAACGACTTTAGCCCTATTTTATACCTAGGCTATTTGAAAATAGACGATCTAAAAGCTCACAACGCGTCGCGAGCTTGTAGATCTGCTATTTTCAAACATTTTAGTACTTTTACTTTTGGTACTTAAAGTATATTTTGATGCCAATACTTTAAAACTTTTACTCAAGAAAACAAGGGGCCTTATACTTGTAACGGAGTACTTCTACATTGCAGTATTGATACTTTTACTTAAGTAGAAAATGTGAGTACTTTTTCCACCAATGTTGCTAAATCCCCCCCCCCCCCCCCCCCCATCTCAAAATATGTTGTTTTAGGGATCCCCAGAAGCAAAGATTTGAGTTAAAAATGTTCGCTTAAAGAATATTATATATTTCTCACGATTTTTCTTTTTTTTTTAGTAGTACCCAAGTATAAAATGATATAGATTCTTTCCCGGTTTTAATGGGTTAATGAAGCCCTTCTGGGAAGATCCCACGCAAGACTGAAGGGTAAAGGTTTATGAGTTTGTTTCATTTTGAACAGTGGTTCTCAAACTGTGCCCAAAGGATTTTGGGGGGTGGGGGGTGGGGGTCCCCAGATGATTGGCTTAATGTGCAACATTGTGTTTTCTCTCACACAGCAGTAAACAAACCAACATACAGTAGAAGTGTATAAAGGGTATCTGCACATTTCTAAAAGTGTAAATTTAAGTACTTTTAAGGCCTTTTTAATCTATGTGAAGGAAGTATTCGCACACATCCACTTCTTTTGGATGCAGGTGCATTGGACGGTGAAAAAATTGAAGCAAACATGAAAAAATATTCTCATGAACAAAAAGTCCTGCACACTGCTCTTGCTCAGCAGCCTCTTTTATTCAAATTGACAGAGTTTCGGTCCCACTGGACCTCCATCAAGAGTGTCTTACCTTTGTAAAACCTCGAAAATAAAACAATTAATAACAATAAGACCATCACTGCGTCAAAAGTATATCAACAAACTATACTATAAATTGGTCAAATTGCCAAATATTACCTAATTAACTATTACCTACGTGAAAATAGCTAATCTACAAGGTCACAACTTTGTTGTGAGATTGTAGATCAGCTGCTCTCACCAAATCTTGTATGCCGAAAGTATAACATCTACAAGCTCACAACAATTTGTTGATTGCAGACAGACGATTTCCACTGAATGTTGTTCGGCCCCCCCCGGAATAGAGACGCTAGGACTGAAGTACTTGACTGTATCACTTGGTACTGTAGTGTACACCATTAATCACAGTACAGATTGCCCTCTGGGGTGTTATTACTGAGAGTATTCAGCTGACCCGTGACACAGGAGCACACAGCACCATGATTAAAGCACACACATGAGGCACAGGTTGAGTTGCCAACCGTCTCCTTTGAAATGAGGAATTGTCACTCATTTGGAAACCAAAAGAAGTGTCCCTTATTGAACTGATAAAGGGGACATACCTTGTTCCTTATGTTTTGGGGAATCAATCAGTGGTGGGAAAAGTAGCTCATTCACTGTGTGACGAAAACCCTCTTTCTCTGCGCCGAGTAGCGCACACAGCGCGCACACGGGTTGAATGTGGGGTCTGTCGTCCTAAAACACATTCGCCCCGGGTCAAAATCCAGTGACCATGGAGCGGCCGCGGGTGGCCCGGTCAAAAGGTGCGTGGGGCGGTGAGTTTTGGGACGATGTAATGAATTGATGAAGTAAAACTCATCTGTTTGCGTAGCCCTGACACATGACTGTCATACCATGACAGTCCCTGCTTTATAGTGGTGTTTGATTTTTTTACATTGCCAACTCTCACATGTACATAAACGTTCAGATTTCAAATATAAAGTGCTTACCCCTGAGCCACGGACGTTACAAGGCGATCCGGACCGCGATAAGTACCCGTATCTCCCGTATTGTTCAATAAAAAGCATTTTAATCCGATCGCCGGCCATTTTCTCAATTTTCTCCGATGCTTTCAACCATGCGACACTAATGGTTGGGAGGTGTGTTGCACTCTGATACATTACAAAAAAATAAGAAAAGAAAAAGAAAATGGCCGGCGATGGGATTAAAATGCTTTTTATTGAACAATACGGGAGATACGGGTACTTATCGTAGTCCGGATCGCCTTGTAACATCCGTGGCTCGGGGGTAAGCACTTTATATTTGAAATCTGAACGTTTATGCACATGTGAGAGTTGGCAATGTAAAAAAAAATTAACACCACTATAAACCAGGGACTCTGCACCATGATGCTTGTATACAAGCGTCATGTGAACCATGGCTACCGTTTGCCCTGCAGCTGCGCCCTAATAATTTTGTTTTCGTTTATGTTCACGTATGCTGTTCACGTATGCTATTAAAATAATGCAGCTATTGCAGTATTGGGCCTTAAGTTAACATGTGATAAAAAATATGTATATAGGTATTTGGCCCCTCATATATAAAATAAATGTAAATATAAAATCTGATATAAATTTGAAACTTGCAGCTGATCAATGCGTTTCTGCGTCTACGTGTGGACAGGGATTTTTTAAAATCTTTGTCATGTGGCCAGGGATTCTTTTTAAAAACGGAGGACTAAAATATCCGTTTAGTAAAAGATCCATACGTGTAGCCTAGGCCTAAGACTCTGATGTGGTTGGCAATGCCCTCATCCATTTTCCTCCTCTGTAGATTGAGCAAAAGATCTCAAATCTCACACAGGCGGTATATATTATGGCATATTACGCAGGGAGAGAGGAAGCCAATTCTTCACATTATCCCACATTTAACCCATTCAATCCGGGATCGCATGTGTCATTTTAGATTTTAGCTATAACCATTATGTTATACTTTGGCTATTCAAAAATAGCAGATATAGAAGCTCATAGCACGGCATAGGAGTGCCACGCTATGAGCAAATCTTTGAATGTATATATTTTTTATGCGAACATTTGTGACTCAAATCTTTGCTTCTGGAGGTCCTATCCCTGGAACTAAATATTTTACAAATGTTCGCTTTAAAAAATATATATTCAAAGATTCGCACAAATGTTCAAGATCTTTCAAAAATTGCAGATCTACAAGCTCATAGGGTGGCACTCGGTGCCGCGCTATGAGCTTGTAGATCTGCAATTTTTTTAATCTAAAATGACAGAGATGCATTCCCAGATTGAATGGGCTAAGCAGTTCCTTAGCATTTTGGGTGAACTCTCACTCACTTAAGACTGAGCTGTGGGTGGAGACAGCAGGGTGACTCAGGGGAGCCGTTCCATGCATTTGTCTAATTGTGTTCTGCTCTTTACAGTAAGCATGCTGGAACCTGGGCTCAGGGCTACCGGTATGTATACACAGTACAGTACATACACACACAACAGCAGAGAGAACGGCTGCAGACTCAAATGGTGAAAGTCATGAAGGATTTAGTTTTAAACACATGGCAACAGGGCAGGAATTTCAGGGAGGAATGTCATGGCATGCCCTGAGGCCACAGTGGCCTTAATGCCCCAGCTGACTGTACCACTTTCTCCTCTGACTCTTTCTTGTCATGTAGATCTTGTCAATATGTAGACATCAGTGTCTCTCTCTCTTTCTTGTCATGTAGATCTTGTCAATATGTAGACATCAGTGTCTCTCTCTCTTTCTTGTCGTGTAGATCTTGTCAATATGTAGACACCAGTGTCTCTTTCTTGTCATGTAGACACGAGTGTTTTTTTGTTGAGATTCTGAATTCTTAAGTCCCCATCTTTAAACCAATCCAGTCACTTTGATTGGTGCAGGGCTGAGCATGGATACCATCATTTATTTAGTTCACTGCAGATAGTCTACATATAAAATGCATCATATAAAATTCAATTCCCCTCATAAAAAAAATCATCCTCAACCCTTGCATTCATTATTTCAATGGACTAAAATCTTGTTTTATTTGATGGCCTGTTTGCCCTGGCATTTGGCCTTTGTGCCCAAAAAAAATGGATAACACCAAAGGTCAAGTGGCCTTGCCCCTAAAATTCCAGGCCTGCATAGCAAGCAGCAGACCCCAGCAAGGTTGGTCTACTACACGTAGCCTACACACTCTGATGGCATCAATATGATGTAATATACTACTGACGTCATAGTCTGGCCTGGACTCCATATTTGGACATGGCTAGCACGGAACCCCATATATGGGCATGAAAGGGACACGGTGCTCCTTGACAACGGCCTGTGCTATTAGGAAGCGTTTTCCGTTTGTTTATTGTTGTTTGTAGTTGTTGTTTATTTGGATCCCCATTAGCTACTGCAATAGCAGCAGCTACTCTTCCTGGGGTCCGCATGTAGCTGACATCAGTGCATGTTATCCGCCCGTCCGCAGGCAACATGCATAGGAACATAGGATAGGATAGGATAGTGTCTAGCATCAGTTCTGTGTGGGGCAGTTGTCTGAGCTTTGTCTGAAGGGAGGCTCCCTGTTTCAGACTATGAAACCCCCCCTGGGCCAGAAACATGCAGTAGGTCTGGGCAATTAACCAAAACAAGATGAAAACCAAAATTTAGAACCAGTAATTTCATTCATTCATTTCATTCATTAAAGGGACTAGAACTTCGGCCCTGACGTCACAACATTTGGAGTGATGGCCACTGCACTCTGGTTGATTGGAATACACCTAGGGCCCAGGTACAGCTGAGATGAGAGAGGAGATGTGTATGTTAGACACAATATGACTCTGAGCAGGCATCACAGTGTTTAAATTGCATCTGGTGAAGAAGAGACTTTATTTTCCTATGTAGGTAGTATTGTGTAAATACTGTATGTACAGTACAGTACAGTACGTACTGTACTGTACGGTCTGTACTGTACTGTCCTGTACCTCTACCTGTACTGTACTGTACTGTTACTGTACTGTACTGTTACTGTACTGTACGGTCTGTACTGTACCTCTACCTGTACTGTACGGTCTGTACTGTACTGTACGGTCTGTACTGTACTGTACGGTCTGTACTGTACTGTACTGTACCTGTACTGTACTGTACTGTACGGTCTGTACTGTACTGTACTGTACCTCTACCTGTACTGTACGGTCTGTACTGTACTGTACTGTACGGTCTGTACTGTACTGTACTGTACGGTCTGTACTGTACGGTCTGTACTGTACTGTACCTCTACCTGTCCTGTACTGTACTGTACTGTATGGTCTGTACTGTACTGTACTGTACTGTACCTCTACCTGTACTGTACGGTACTGGGGGGGAGGGGGGGAGCTGCATAGACCAAGGCAGCGCTTGTTTCTGTGTGCTCTGCAGGGGAACGAAGGTGCTGAGGTTTTGTGGCAGATGATGATGATTGGCTGTTAAAAGAACCCTCCGGAAGTAAATTGCAGCTGGCGAAGTGATTTGCATAAGTATTGGGGCATAATGCGTTTGTTATTGATTGTACATCCTGCAAGTACAGTAACGGTATGGGAAGCAGCTGGTGTTACAGGCAGAATATTGAGGAATTTTGGGGGAAAATGTGGAGTTAGTTGGGCCATGTGTCTGCTTGGAGAGTGGCCCCATACACTCGTGTACACTCCATGAGTGTGGCCGCCAATTATGGTAGCAGGATTCTAGGTAACTAAAAATGCAGAGAACCGGCAGGGGTGGGCAGTGACACGTATGTATCCGAATAAAGCAACCTATTTTCGGCATAGCCCCTTCAAAAGTCCCCATTGGCTGGTGGTGGGGAAAACGGAGCTGCTGATTGGCTGAAGGGGAACGAACTGCTGATTGGCTGAAGGGGTTGTCAGTCAATGGTACAAACAGTTCGACAACAGTTTTTTTCTTTTTTTGATCTCTGAAGTTGCCTAGAACCCCTTTAATCATATTTGAGGCAAACGTTTGAATTAATGGTGATATTGAATTGAATAATCGCCCAGTGCCTAACATGCGGCATTTGATCGGCACGCGACACACGTTCACATTGACCAGTTTTCCCGAAAACAAGCCAAACGTAAATTCCTACCTGTGCCTCCGCCTGCAGCTGCAGCTCACCCATGGGGTCTCGCAGCTCCTCGGGGTCTCTGGAGGAGGAGGAGGACCGGGGGGGCTTGATCATGATGTCGTCGTTACATTCGGAGTCGGAGTTGTTGGGCGACTCGGCCAGGTCCAGGAACTCGTCCCGGCGCTGGCCTCGGAAGCGGATCTTGTCCAGCCGCTTTAGCATGGTCCACAACACACTGCTCTGGGTCTTTATCTTAACATGGTGAATGGCAGCCCTGCAGAGACCAAGACAGAGACAAAACAGGACATTTAATAAGGTGTTTGTTACAAAAAAAATCTTTTTTCCATCCCATCCCCCGGGCCGAATTTGTCACATATAGTACATTTATAGGCTACATAATACCAGCGCAGCCTAATAGTCTTTTACGAGCCAAGGACACTAGGACCCAGGAGCAACTGAAGAGCAGGTGTCGTCAGTACCTAGTCTGTGTGAAGCTAGGCTGCACTAGGATTTGCACATTCCAAATATGTTAAATCCAATCAATAACAGTGGAACAGTCACTTTGAAAAACAGAACGAGCAGCAGCTGCTAGTTGTGAGAAGGTAGAATTGTTCTTCATGAATAGCAATAATAATTCATGAAGAGAAAAGGGCTGCTGCTGCTTGTTCATAAAAATGTCGGGCTCTTGGGTCGGGCCGGGCCCAGTTTGTCACATATTTCTCGGGCTTCGGGCTGGGCCTCGGGATGAATTTCTGTCGGGCTGGGCTGGGCCGGGCTCAACTTTAGATGATCGCGATAACATCGTTAATCGCAATTATTTGGGCCACAATATCGTCTCATCCCTAGTAGTCATACCTGAAAACTCAACACAACCACAGTGTCATCTAGTGCTGGTCACTGAGCAACCCTGCTTTTGCAACTATAGGGATTAAATGCTTAGAGATCCCCCCTCCCTCCTTTACTGTAATCTAAATGTTTCAATCTGGTGTGTGTGTGGACTGGACAGAGTGACCTTTGTGCAACCCTCCTTCTCTAATCACACAAGTCCCTTAGGGCCATATACTACACTTTTTGTTTGGGGAATACTGGATTAGAAATTGTATGCATCGGCCTTTACTCTAATCCAGTATTCCCCAAACAAATCCTGTCCTATCCTATATTAAAATTGGTTCATGGGAGGGCGGGCGGGCGAGCAGACCACTGACGTCACTCTGACTCAGCCATAACCATATAAGGAGTTCCCAATGCAGCTACGCCCAAATATGGAGTGTGCTGTCTAACCTCAATGTGTCGTCATGGTATCAGCCGCAAACAATGAGGGATCTCCATGAATGGGCATAAAAGGGACAAGGACTGACAGATACAGAGATCTCCATATGTGGGTATGCCCATATATGGGCATGTACTGATGACATCAGGGATCTCCATATATGGGCATATCTGTCAGATCGGCGGTGCAACGTAGGTGTGAACCTCTAGTTAAAGGTAGGGTAAGTGATATTTTTGGGTAAAAACAAAAAGTATTTTGTTAAAAGGTTAAAGCACTATATTCTGATAGTAATCATTGCTATAGAGTGTTTGTTCAGTAACAGGAGTCTCCCCGTCTCTCCAGCTCTTTAATAAACAGAAAATGCATTTTCTGGTAGGTGTCAAAATCTCAGCCAATCAGGAGAAAGTACCCATTTTTAAGCTTCATTTTTATAGTGTTCCAGTTCCTGCTCATTTCTTAGTGTCATCACTTCCAATTTCACTTGTTTAATCTATATCCTGATTGAGTTCTCTATCCTGATTGGATAAAATTGGAAATGAAACTGAAACTGAAACGAAAATGCATTTTCTATTTGATAAAGAGCTGGAGAGACATGGAGACTCTTTATATGGACAGGACACTCTATAGTAACGAGCACTATCAGAACATAGACCCATTTTGCAATTATTTGAATAATTGCAAATCACTTACCCTACCTTTAATAAAAAAAAAAACCTAATAAATGGTGAACATAGCAGCTCTACATGCTGTGAGCTTGTAGACCACATGCAGGCAAAAGGCTCTTGGCTGTGGTTTCCTTTCCATCAAATGTTAGCCTCGTTTGCCTATTCGCCAGCCTGTGGGCGCAGCACTGCAACCTTTGAGCAGAGTGTGTAGGAGGCCTGAAGGCCACACCGAGATGAAAATACACCAGCATCCTACGCTGGTCTCTGTCACGGCAAAACCATGGCCTGTTGCAGAAACCCACATGTGTGGAGAGTTCACTTCAAGCAGTTTCACATGGTTAAACCCATTCAATCCGGGAACGCATCCGTGTCATTTTAACTCTTTGACTGCCAGAGTATTTTCATAAAGTACTCCCCCATTGCCAGCAATTTTCGTGTTTTTTTTATTTTTATATTTTGAAAATTTTCATGAAAATAATTGATCAGACTGTTTTTTAAAGACGCCGCACAAATCCGCCACCAGAGAGCAGCACATGATAGCTTGATCAGCTCCTGGTGTCTCTCTCACCCTTCTTGAGCGATTAGACAGGGAAAACCATGAAAACGGATGTGACGTCCTCCCAGATTGTTTTGATCGTCAAAATTACGTTGTGATACACGACGGCGATGACTGATCGTCACCCAGACCATAGATTATAGAAGAGAAACTGTCCGTTCGTCCGTCATACCGTGTGAAAAACCATTTGTTTACCTATTTTGGACGAAATGACCGGGGGAAAATAATCAAAAACCGGAAACGGAACCCAGGACATGAAACCGGATGCAGATATGGGTGAAGTAAGTGGAACTCGAGAATAACATTGAATTTTAAGCAGCATAGCGCGATCAGAGATTAAACAATGAACGCAAATCCAACGCGTCAAACGCGTCAATGGCGTGGGTGGATTAAGTAGTTATTGACGCGTTTTCGAGTCAATGGCGTTTATAGAGTTAACTAAGATTTATTTGGCCATTAAAAAATAGCAGATATACAAGCTCATAGTGCTGCGCTATGAGCTTGTACATCTGCAAAAAAAACAATGTATGTGAAAATGTGTGCAAATCGAATATATAAGATTTGAATAACTCAAATCTTTGCTTGTGGAGATTCTACAAATGTCTTCTAAATCCTAACAGTTTTCTGAAAAACCTATTTTGCTATAATATCAGTGGTTCTCAATCTTTTCCATGTCAAAATTATGTATTTGGCTCCAGACCCCCATCTCAAGATATGTTGTTCCACGGACCCCCCCCCCAGAAGCAAATATCAGTTAAACATTTAAAATATATATGTTACAGGGAAATTGGCATTCCAGGGAAATTGAAAAAGGAGCGCTCGTTTTCACCGCCCCCCCAGGCAATTCTGTAGAACCAACACTAGAGGGCAATGCAAGCCACACTACGTGCATAGACGTGCATAGACATGAACGTGCATGCGTGCGTGCACACGCACTTTCAATTTGGTTTATTGAAAGCTTGACTGTTAAGATAATTTTATTGTGTTCTGGCTTTTAACATTTGTTTTAGTTTATCCACGACACACACGCACAGGTGGATAATAAGCCAAGAAAAGATCTATTCTCACCCTATCGGTTTACAACTCGGACGGCGCTGATTCGACTAGCAGACCGTCGGCGCGGGCACTCATGCCTGGAGGCGCTCGGGCGCGCACATAGAGGTATAATATAACTAGAGGGCGGATTGCCCCGCCCCCAGCTATCATTTCAATGAATGTGCTCAGTGGCGTTTTGAAGCACCCGGAAGCCTGCCGGAAGTACAATTATTGAGTCGTTTTTGGACACGCATAGAGTTATGAGCATGCGCACTAGTGTCCTTTTTGTGTCCGACAGCAGCCCGGTTGCCAAGGAATGAACGAGAGATATTTATTAAATACACTCGAGATGCATATTTATATGTAAATGCATATATATTTATGTATAATATGTTTACATATTTATATGTATATATATAATATCTCTCAGTATGTTTTGCTCGTGCATGCATTTCTCCCCGCCTGCAGTTCCAGCTTTGGCCACTGGGGTGGCGGCTTCAATGTTTCTCAGCAACTCTGGGGGCTTGGGAGCGCCTCCTCGGCCTCAAGCTTTGCTAAGTCGGCGCGCCTCCGTCATGGACAATAACCATTATCACGTGTGCGTGTGAACGCGTGTTCAGCGTTCCCCTAGCGTAGCTTCCTGGTTGCTATGTGGAGGGGAACAACAAAAGCCAGGTCCACCTCGCATCAAAGCCCCGCCTCGCGCCTTCTCCTCCTCCTCCTCCTCCTCCTCCTCCTCCTCCTCCTCCTCCTCTCGCCGCCTCGCATCAAAGCCCCTCCTCCTCCTCGCGAGGAGGAGCGCCTCGCGTAAAAAACCCTGTCTCGAAAAGGCCCGCGCCTAAAAACTTTTTCAGTTTCCCTGGAATGCCAATTTCCCTGTGACATATATTCAAAGATTCGCACACATTTTCCAGATTTTTCAAAAATAGCAGATCTATAAGCTTGTAGCACGGCACTCGATGCCGCACTATGAGCTTGTATATCCGCTATTTTTAAATAGCCAAAGTATAAAATAATGGTTAAAGTGGTTACACAGATGCGTTCCCGGTTGGAATGGGTTAAGAGGTATGTAACTCTCAAGAGTGAACAAATGGAACCAAATGGTCCTTTATGGGTCCACTTGGTTCCAAAAATGGGTCCCATGACCCACTCTCAGAGTTAAATTAACACTTAACACTTGTTTTATTGCCCTATATGATGATATAAGAGAGGTATTTCTTAGTGAAATGTCTTCTATTTGTGTTGATTTCCTTGAGTTAGAGGATTATGAAAAACTTGAGATAATGTCTCAGGGAAGGAGCTTTTGTCGTGGCAAATTTTAATATGTCAAGCTTAGGATAGAAGACGGAACACTCTGTATAATTCTGAGCTGTAATGGAATGTATTACTGTGTGTGAATACAAACAAAACATGCTGTTATCGTAATATGGTGTCTTATAAACCCATGAGGGTTGGGCACTTTGTGTGCAGGACACGAAAATAAAATAAAATAATCAATCAACATAAGATTTTACAGTGTTGTATAGATTGGGGTCCCAGAGCAACAAAAGAAAAATTGTACATTTCATAAAAATCCAGCCATCGTTTTTTGAGATGTGCAGTGATTTGGGTCTGGGACCAAACATGAACCGAACCACTGACAGATTGATTGATTGATTGATTGATTGGTTGAGTGAGTGGAGTACATCAGTATATTACGTAGCCACCTTTAGAGCACCATCACCTAGCAAGGACCGAACCACTGACAGATTGATTGATTGATTGATTGATTGGAGTACATCAGTATATTACGTAGCCACCTTTAGAGCACCATCACCTAGCAAGGACCGAACCACTGACAGATTGATTGATTGATTGATTGATTGGAGTACATCAGTATATTACGTAGCCACCTTTAGGCCTAGACTACACGTACATGGATCTTTTTCTAAACGCACATTTTTGTGTGCGTTTGGGCCTTTCAGCCACACGCAAACGGTGTTTTTGGCCGCTAAAACGGATATTTTTGTAAACGGATAAATAAGTGAAGGTTTTCCAAAACATGCGTTTCAGTGTATCTGTGTGGACATGTAATCCGGAGATTTTGAGAAATGACGTCATCTCGCATTCGCACATGGTCATTATAATAATAAATAATATAATAATACATAAACACCAGACCGCTCATGGTCATTATAATAATAAATGAAGAGATAGAGAGCAACACTTACAGTCTATGAAACAAGGCACGCTCATTTATGGCAAAATAATGTCATAATTAATAATAAGACAGTGGTGGGAAAAGTAGCTCATTCACTGTGTGACGAAAACCCTCTTTCTCTGTGCCGAGTCGGCACAGAGAAAGAGTGCCGAGTAGCGCACACGGCACGCACACGGGTTGAATGTGGGGTCTGTCGTCCTAAAACACAATCGCCCCGGGTCAAAATCCAGCGACCATGGAGCGGCCGCGGGTGGCCCGCTCAAAAGGTGCGTGGGGCGGGGAGTTTTGGGACGATGGAATGAATTGATGAAGTAAAACTCATCTGTTTGCGTAGCCCCTACGGAACCTCTCCCTCCGCTGTATAGCTCATCTCGGAGCTATACAGCGGAGGGAGAGGTTCCGTCGGAGCTACTGTTTGCGTAAACCTGAAACATGACTGTCATACCATGACAGTCATGGTGCTTAGAGTCCCTGCTTTATGGTGGTGTTCGATTTTTTTTTTACATTGCCAACTCTCACATGTACATAAACGTTCAGATTTCAAATATAAAGTGCTTACCCCTGAGCCACGGACGTTACAAGGCGATCCGGACCGCGATAAGTACCCGTATCTCCCGTATTGTGCAATAAAAAGCATTTTAATCCGATCGCCGGCCATTTTCTCAAAATTTTCTCCGACGCTTTCAACCATGCGACACTAATGGTTGGGGGGTGTATTGCACTCCAATACATTACCAAAAAAAGGAAAAAAAGAAAAGAAAATGTCCGGCGATGGGATTAAAATGCTTTTTATTGTACAATACGGGAGATACGGGTACTTATCGCGGTCCGGATCACCTTGTAACATCCGTGGCTCAGGGGTAAGCACTTTATATTTGAAATCTGAACGTTTATGTACATGTGAGAGTTGGCAATGTAAAAAAAATTGAACACCACTATAAACCAAGGACTCAGCGTCATGTGAACCATGGCAACTGTTTGCGCTGCAGCTGCGCCCTAATAATGTTGTTTTCGTTTATGTTCACGTATGCTCAGTGGTGATGCTATTAAAATAATGCAGCTATTGCAGTATTGGGCCTTAACATGTGATTACAAATATGTATAGGCTATATGTATTTGGCCCCTCATA
The DNA here is from genome assembly GCF_963280865.1 of Gymnoscopelus braueri. Classification (NCBI taxonomy): domain Eukaryota; kingdom Metazoa; phylum Chordata; class Actinopteri; order Myctophiformes; family Myctophidae; genus Gymnoscopelus; species Gymnoscopelus braueri. The sequence goes on along the minus strand of NC_137610.1, from coordinate 48,059,760 downwards.
TATAAAATAAATGTAGATATAAAATCTGATATAAAATTGAAACTTGCAGCTGATCAATGCGTTTCTGCGTCTACGTGTGGACAGGGATTTATTTAAATCTTTGTCATGTGGCCAGGGATTCTTTTCAAAAACGGAGGACTAAAATATCCGTTTAGTAAAAGATCCATATACGTGTAGCCTAGGCCTTAGAGCACCATCACCTAGCAAGGACCGAACCACTGACAGATTGATTGATTGATTGATTGGTTGAGTGAGTGGAGTACATCAGTATATTACGTAGCCACCTTTAGAGCACCATCACCTAGCAAGGCAGAACCTTTACAAAACTATAGGGCTACAAATCTCCATTATTTACTTAGCAATTAATTCGATCGATTCCTTTTTCGATGAATAGAATAATCGAGATGCACAGGTTTTTAAAAACAAGTATAAATTAAACAAAATTATTTACCACTTAAACGTTATTTTATATCGCAAATTATGCAAATTATTTTATGAGCTCGTAGATGGTTCATTTTCACTTTTTACATTTTATTAAATTATTGTAGAGCTTGTAGATCTGCCATTTGTTTTGAAAAATCATATAATATATTTTTTAAATATATATATATATATACATATATATATCACACACACACACACACACACATTTTTAACTCAAATCTTTGCTTCTGGGGGGTCCCTGGAACAACATATTTTGTGATGGGGGTCCACGGCCAAATACATATCATTATGAGAGGTCCTTGAAATGAAAGTTTGAGAACCACTGATATTATATTTTCAAAAAGAACTGTTAGGATTTAGAAGACATTTATAGAATCCCCAGAAGCAAAGATTTGAGTTAAAAAATGTTTGCACACATTTTCACGATTTTTCAAAAAACTATTACATATCTACAAGCTCGTAGCGCAAGCTCGTAGATACAGCATGCCTGGGTTAACAACAGAGGTTGCTATAGCTCTTTCTAAATATACAGCGGTTTTAAATTAACACATCTGAAAGGTGATTTTACCAAAATAGTTTAACAGCTGTATGTGTGTGTTAAGTAGGAGCCACAGACATCTCACATGTGGCTTTAACTTAGAAGTGAACGTTAAGCTCACTTTGTAGAAAATACACAGAATATAATGTTTATCACCACAAAACCTAAAAAATACTGATATGATTTATGTTTATCACCATCACAAAACCTCAAAAATACTGATATATAATTTCAAATTATTTTTGGACACAATACCAGAAGAGATGTTTACCGTCATAAATTCATGATAACTGTAAAACAGGTACCGGTCACAAAGGTGGACAGTGTACCCTAAAAATATTGGCTATTTGAAAATAGCAGATCTACAAGCTCACAATGTGTCGAGATGCAACGTGCTGTGAACTTGAAGATCTGCTAAATTCAACAAAAAATATGGGAAAATGTGGAAGGTTTTTGAAACTCTTAATCCAGAGCGATTTACAGTTAACACAAATCTTGTATGGGGGGTCCCTGGCACAACATATTTTCAGATGACATGAAAATGTTTGAGAACCACTGTTTTAAACAACATCAGGAAGCAAGCCCAAATAAGCAAAGTACACTTTAGAAACAAGGCCCCCAAAAACCAGAACCCGCAAAATAAGTCCTAAAGTTGATTATAATAAGCAGACTTGGCAACACTGCAAAAGGGCACGTCTATTAGGGGTGCAGGGTAATCTCTCGAAACAGATTCTGCCAACAGCAGAATCACACGGGAGGAAGTGGACTAAGAAAGGGGAGGAGCCAAACTGAGTTCCTCTTACTACACAAAACAGGAGTTTTGTTCCCTTTTTTTTTTAACCTAATGGGTTCCCAGATTGGGGACAGGGCAATTTACTGAAAATGTATCCAAAACAGACATTTACAACCTCTCACTGATCTTAATCTTGCTTGAGTCGGTTATTTCGGTTAATGATTTCCCTCATTTCCCTTGCAATGCGTTCATGAACCGTCCCCAAACCGTTCAGCTGGGGACAGTTTTAGGTTCAGTTGATTATTAACAGTTTCCAAGTCGTGTGGAGTCCAGAGTTTCATGTCAGTTGTCACCAGTCGCCACTCTCTCCGTTTAACCACTTAAACCTGTTGACCGCAGTCCCTCAGTGTCTATATTAGTGTCTTTTCTGTTTTCTGTTATTGTGGGGAAAGCTTTCGCAGAAAATAGCAGATCGCTTGTTGATCTGCTATTTACTGCGAAAGCTTTCCCCATAATACCAATGCTGGGGTTTAAGGGGTTAAATCAAAGCCGTGTCACATGCCAAAAAGGACAGATCTAAAAACATGCCCGCCTCACACCAATCACATTGTTATTAGGCTGTAGATCTACTAAAAAATGACATCATCGTCGCCTACAAATGACATCATCAAATCTCTAACCTTTTCACCAATAATGATATGCTCGAAATAGCGATCGATTATTAATCGATTATAAATGATTGATTATTGATTCTTTAAAACAATTATCAATTCAATTGATTAGTTCGATTAACTGTTGCAACCAATGCTTATCGATAAAGACACAAAGATAATAGCCTTAACACCTGGAGGCCTTCTAGTGAGACATCAACATATTGATTAGAAGAAACACACACACACACACACATCAGCGTTTCCCCAACCAATGCCTTGTCAAGTCCATTTTATATTCTATGAAGAGTCAAATCAGTTATCTAAGGGCATTTTTCATATCGTCTGTCGGTGGAAACCTCATATGTCCAAAACTGTTAAGTGTCAGGATTCAAATTCAATCTTGGCTGTCAGAGAGGAAATACCTGGCTCTATGAGAACCATATTGGTAAATGTTGCAAATGAATAAATAAGATAAGATAGATAGATAGATATCGGTAGATAGATGCTGTAGATCAGGGATTCTCACACATTTTCATGTCAAGGACCCCCAAATTGTAAATGTATTTGGCCGCAGACCCCCATCTGATATAAGATGTTGTGTCCAGGATCCCCATAAGGGAACATGTGTTTAAAAAAAAAAAGTTTTCGTACCTTTTCTAGATTTTGTGTTCAAAAATAGACGATCTACAAGCTCACAGTGTGTTGCATTGTGAGCTTGTAGATCGGCTATTTTAGAATATCCCAAGTTTAAGATAGGGCTCAAGTGAAGCCAGGGACTGATTTTTATGCTATATTAACTCATTTTGCTGAGGACCCCCTGGAACGCCCTCAAGGACCCCTAATGCAGTAGATAGATAGTTATATAGACAGATACAGTAGTTAGTTTTATATAATATAAACATCAAACAAAAACTTCATAATGTCTCTGTTGTAACAATGCTTCTTGGCAATATCTTTTATACCGCTAGAAGGCCTGTTTATTTCCATTTTATATGGAGCCCCATTTGTAGGGAACATGCATTTGCGGGATGAGCTGCACAGCTGACTATGTGGGTTGCACCCATGAAAATAATTGCCTTAATATTCTCTGCCGGTGCCAAACTGCTTATTCTGCTGTTACTATTGAAAATACTTGTCATTTAAAGTCTCAGAAACACATACTCTCACTGCCTCTGTCTCTGTCTGAAACAAACAAACAAACACGCACGCACGTGCACACACGCTCATACACACACGCACACCTAATTTGTTTGGTCTCAGTTCCCAAGCAGCTTTTTCTTCCATTTCAACACACATGACACCCAAGGGAGAAATGCCACAGGCGTAACTACTGTAATGAGACAGAAACTAGGCAGGCACCGAGCTTTCGTTTGAAGTGAACATGGTACCAAAGCAGAAAAACAGAAAACATACAGTCAGCTGTGCTCTCCCCTGCACACTGGATCACGCTCCCGTAGATATTTATTAACCCTTTAAGACCGGGAAAGCATCATTTGTGTCATTTAAAGATTTCTTTGGCTATTCATAAATAGCAGATCAAGCTAATAACGCGGCACCGAGTGCCGCGCTTGCGCTACGAGCTTGTAGATCTGCTATTTTTGAAAAATCGGGAAAATGTGTGAAAATGCGTTTTTTAAAGCGAACATTTTTAACTCAAATATTTGCTTCTGGGGGATTCTACAAATGTCTTCTAAATCCTAAGTTTTCTTTTTTTTTTAAATGTTGCTATCAGTGGTTCTCAAACTTTTTCATGTCAAGGGCCCCCAAAATGATATGTATTTGGCCGCGGACCCCCATCTAAAAATATGTTGTTCCAGGGACGCCCCAGAAACAAAGATTTGAGTTAAAAATGTTCGCTTTAAAATACTATATATTCAAAGATTTGCAGACATTTCAAAAATAGCCCAAGGAAATCTAAAATGACACAGATGCGTTCTCGGTCTGAAAGGGTTAAATCACTGTCAAAAAGGTGACATCCTGAGCGTACTAGTTCTTCCTCAGACACAGAAATAAACAGACACAACATCAAATAGCCGAGTGGTTCTCAACCTTTTCAGGCCGGGACCCCCTCAAATAATCATATTTGAATTGGGGACCCCCGACCCTGACAAAAACTTTCTACTAGGCATTACATTTAGTTTTACTCCGTTCCACATCTATAAACATTGTGAAAATAGCCGAACTACAAGCTCACTCACTACACTCACTACCCTACAACGCCTCGCACTGCGACGTTGTGAGCTTGTAGATCGGCTATTTTCACAATGTTTGCCTCTTTCTTACGAAATATTTGACCAATTTGGTCTTAAAAAGATCATTAAATTGCAACTTAAAAAATGTGCAGATACACATACTATATACTGTATGTTGGTTTGTTAACTGTTGTGAGAAAACAATGTTGCACATTAAGCTAATCATCTGGGGACCCCCCAAAATAATTTGGGGACCCCCTGGGGGTCCCGACCCCCAGTTTGGGAACCACTGCCATAGAGCAATGTCATGGGTGCTGGTGTGCTCTCTGGTCGTTGGTATATTCAGTTCAGTCGGTGCGTTTTGCCGCTCAAAGATTCAGCGCGCTGTGCCCTAGCAGCACTAGAGTGCACGAACTGACCAACCCTGCTCTGAAAGCAGGGTTGTCCAGTGTGTTGACTCTGAGCACTGATGTAATAACAGCTGAATGCCTTCCAGACGAGGCTAAATGCTTGCTAAACGAGGCAAAACGAGCGCTACTGCTGCCAGTAAACTGTTGTTTGTTATCGGACACCCAGCGGCGCGCGGGGCAGGTGCTCAAACCTTTTCATGTCAAGGACCCCCAAAATTATATGTAATTGGCCGCCACCCACATCTCAAAATATGTTGTTCCAGGGACCCCCAGAATCAAAAAATGCTAGCTTTAAAAATATATATATATTCAAAGATTTGCACACATTTTCATGATTTTTCAAAAATAGCAGATCTACAAGCTCATTGCCGCGCTATGAGCTTGTATATCTGCTATTTTTGAAGAGCCAAAGGTTAAAATAATGTTTTTTTTTAGCTCAAATCAAAAAATGACACAGATGCGTTCCAGGTCTCAAAAGGATGATGTGTGAATCACTGGCATCTTTCAAAACTGTCCTGAAAAAGCATCCGTCAGAAAACTGCAAGTGGAGATGGATATTAAATCCCATTGAAATTAGGGGTCATACACTGCTGACGGTTTTTCTCCTCTGTAAAAATATAGCTATTGTATTTTTTGACGGCATGTATTAATGTGTTAATAGTCAATGCTCTGTTGAGGAATTGAATACATACTGTAGGACCACAATGGAAACAAAAGTCCCCAGGACTTTTTTTGTGTGATCCTTTTAGCCTTAATGTTTTGACTAATATAGTATTCAATCAATCAATCAATCGACCAATCACCGCCAGAGCACTCTGAAAACTGAGCAGATTCTCTGTGCTCTATTCTCTATAAGCGTGATCTAGTATGAGAGTGACGACACTAGCATAGACACCCATTGTAAGAGTTTATATTCTCAATGAGGAAGTTCCAATGTTTGGAACTACAGCCCATAGCAGCCCGCTTTGCGGCGAGATCAAAGCGTGATGGAACTCTCTCTCTCTCTCTGGGTCTGGTGGTGCGTATATCTGGAGGATGCACTGAAAATCCCCGCCCACTCAATTCCAATGAAAGTTGCTCAACCAGCACATACTCCCACAGAAGTAGCCATATTTGAAAATGTGTGAACGTTTTGAACCTAAATTGAGATTACCGTATAATCGTCACAACACAATATTATCGTCACAATATCAATACCCAGTTATTTGGTATCCATATCGGCCCCGCCCTTCTTAGAGGCGCTCAACTCGCGGCAAAAGAGGAATTTGATCTCTCCCCGGGACCCAAACTTGTGTGAAAATAGACGATCTACAAGCACACAACGCGTTGACACGTAGCTTGTAGATCTGCTATTTTCACTACTTTTTGAAAATCTTTTGAAATAAATGATATTTATATTTCAAAACAAAATTTAGGAAATGAAAAATAAAGGGATATTTACTCGCAGTCATGACCCATACATGGGTCCCGACCCAGTGTGTGGGAAACAGTGGTCTAAAAACCATTGGTTCTCAAAGTGGGGACCCCCAGGGGTTCTTGTGGGGGTTCCAGGGGGTCCCCAGCTAAAGTAGTTAACATAGAATCACAATCATTTTAACCACTTTATCCATTTATGTGTTGGCTATTTAAAAAAAATAGATCTACAAACTCACACGGTCAGCTTGTACATCTGCTATTCTTTAGCATAAACAAATAAAATCTTTAAAGTATTTGAAAAGGTGGAATATTTTTTTTTTCCCTTCCTTTTTTTTTTTTACATAAATCTTCTCTTCTGGGGGTCCCTGGCACATCATGGAGGTCCAAGGCCAAATACATATCAATTTAGGGGTCCTTGACATGAGAAAGTTGGAGTACCACTGGTCTAAAGTAAACACCATAGCAAAACGGAACAAAGCAACTGGTCCGATCGGTTCAACAATTCAATTAGGGGTGACTTGTTGCTGGGGTTTGGAGGGTCAAAGGTCGTGAGTGCAATGGCTTCGGCCTAATCATGCAAGAAGACGTGAACAAGCAATCCAACAGCAAGGAATCAATAGATCCATAAATATTCATGGACAGGGCAGAGCCTTGGGGATCAAGGATTCTTCCTCCTGGTCATGAGGAGGTGATTAAAAATTTAAGTGTGTGGAAGGAACACTCAGTGCTTTCACAATGGCTCTGCATTAGAGAGATTAGTCTTTAGAAAGGAAAACTGCAGCATACTGTACTGAATACCTTTGCTGAATAAGGAGTAATAAATAATCCGTTTGCAGCTATAATTTGTTGTCATAGAAAATAGTTTACGAGTCTCACTTTGAAAAGAGAATTGAAAATAATAATAATAAAAAGCTTGACCCATTCAATCCGGGAACGTGTCTGTCATTTTGGATTTCTTTGGCTATTCAAAAATAGCAGATCTACAAGCTCATAGCCGCGCTACGAGCTTGTAGATCTGCTATTTTTGAAAAATCGTGAAAATGTGTGCAAATCTTTGAATATATATTGTTTAAAGCGAACATTTTTAACTCTATTCTTTGCTTCTGGGGGTCCCTGGAACAACATATTTTGAGATGGGGGTCGACATGAAAAAGTTTGAGCACCACTGATATAGAAACATACGTTTTTTTCAGAAAACTGAAAAATGTATAGAAAAAATAGCCGATGTACAAACTTGCAACGCATCGCACAGCGAAGCAATGTGAGCTTGTAGATCGGCTATTATCCAAATCGCATGGCGATGTCAAGCTTCTTGTGGTTACGTCTAACCTCGTTCCCAGGCTTTTCTTATCTCAAGAGAATTAAACACTTGAACCCCAGCATCCATATTCTGGGGAGGGGGACAGAACAGCTTGTAGATATTATTATTACTAATGTTTTACTAAGAATAGAGGGTTAAACTCAAGAGTACAATTGAGGGGCAGCAGGCCCTCATTCTGAAGCTCATATTCCAGGCAGATGGGGAACTGACAGAGAATGCTGCCTGGCCTAATAGCTCAGTCTGAGCACGAGGAGGAACCCTGAGCCTCAAGAAGTCACCCGAGTGATAATTTGCATGATGCGTGTGTGTTGCAATAGGCCTCCTGTATGTACAGTACACAGCCCCGTGTTTTAGCCCCGTAGAGACCGGAAACTGCTCTGCAGGTCTGACATCATCAAAAAACCATGATAGATAAAGGTCATCAGTGGGAAGAGACAGACAGACAGACAGCTGCGTGTTTACTGAAGGACGGCCTGCCTGTTACACAAGGATGTTGCAAGGTGCTGCCTGTTTGTTTGACTAAAAGCAGTGGTTCTCAACCTGTGGGTCGGGATACCCCAGGGGGGGTCCCCACATGATTTTTTGACAATTTAAGGACTTTTAAGACCTTTGTAATACCTAAAATAAAATAAAAGACGAAAGAAAAGTCGAAAGTAATCAACAAACTATACTAACTGGTCAAACATTGGTCAAATTAAATAATGTAAGAAAGAAAAAAACTACGATATAGCCGATCTCTACAAGCTCACAACGCCTTTGATAAGCTAAAATGTAATGCCTCAACTCCTACAATTCCAAGTGTTTTTCAGGTTGGGGGGTCCCCAGTTCAAATATGTTTTTTTGGGGGGGGTCCCCAGTTTAAATATGACTATGTTTATTTTTTTAATGCCTCAACTCCTACAATTCCAAGTGTTTTTCAGGTTGGGGGGTCCCCAGTTCAAATATGATTTTTTTGGGGGGGGTCCCCAGTTTAAATATGACTGTTTATTTTTTTAATGCCTCAACTCCTACAATTCCAAGTGTTTTTTAGGTTGGGGGGTCCCCAGTTCATTATAATTATTTTGGGGGGTCCCCACTCAGTTCAAATATGATTATTTTGGGGGGTCCCCACTCAGTTCAAATATGATTGTTTTGGGGGGTCGTGGCCTGAAAAAGGTTGAGAACCACTGTGTTGCACAAGGATGCTGCAAGGTGCTGCCCGTTAGTTGGCTAAACGGGTTCTCATGCCATTCATTCTGACCTGGCACTTGTCAAGTCTCTCTGGTTTAACCCATTAAGACCGGGAACGCATCTGTGTAACCACTTAAACCATTATTTTTATACTTTCGCGATTCAAAAATAGCAGATACACAAGCTCATAGCGCAGCCCCGAGTGCCGCGCCATGAGCTTGTAGATCTGCTATTTTTTTTAAATCATGGAAATGTGTGCAAATCTTTGAATATACATTTTTTTAAAGTGAACATTTTTAACTCAAATCTTTAACTCATCTTATAGTCAAACAATCTTTGCTTCTGGGGGTCCCTGGAACTAAAATATTTTGAGATGGGGGGTCCGCGACCAAGTACAAGTTTGAGATCCACTGATATTATAGCAACATAAGTTTAAAAAAAAAAAAAAACGTTTAGAAGACATTTGTAGAATCCCCCAGAAGCACAGATTTGAGTTACAAATGTTCGCTTTGAAAATATACATATTCAAAGATTTTCACAAATGTTTCACGAGCTTTCCAAAAAATAGCAGATCTACAAGCTCATAGCGCGGCACAGAGTGCCGCGCTATGAGATTGTATATCTGCTATTTTTGAATAGCCCAAAGAAATCTAAAAATGACAAGAGATGCGTTCCCGGTTTGAATGGGTTAAGAGTGTCTGTCTAAAATGCCTCAATTGCGAATCGCAAGAGGCTGAGACTGTTTGTGTAAGAGGGAAAGGTGTGAGAGAGAGACGACAGACAGCCTTCCTTCCTCCCTAACCGAGGTATTAACAGTATTCTGGGCAAAATGCCCTGCCCTACATATCGAGCTGTGGTTCAAAGAAAATCTTTCATTATATTGGAAATGGAGCAGAACCCAAGGATTAACTTTTTTTTCTTCCCCCAGTCCTTAATATATTTTCATATGATTATTGAAGTTTAAAGAAATCTACACGTGCAGTATTCACACAAACAATCAGTGGTGGAAAAAGTACTCAAATGTCTTACTTAAGTAAAAGTATCGATACTGCAATGTAGAAGTACTCTGTTAAGTAAAAGTCCGGAATGAAACATTCACTTGAGTAAAAGTACTAAAGTATTGGTATCGAAATGTACTTAAAGTACCAAAAGTAAAAGTACTAAAATGTTTGAAAGCCGATCTACAAGCTCACAATGCGTCGAGATGCGACGCGTAACGCGTTGTGAGCTTGTAGATCTGCTATTTTCAAATAAAGGGATAAAGTGCTTAATGTATGTTTTATAATGTAATAATTCATATCTGCAAAGTAACTAGTAACTAATGTCTTCAAATAATTGTAGTGGAGTAAAACAATATTTGCCTCCGAGTACCTCAAAATTGTACTTAAGTACAGTACTTGAGTAAATGTACTTAGTTACTTTACACCACTGCAAACAATACAGCATCATTTATTGCAGCACAATTGCAGCATGATTTCAATAGGTACAAGTGCAAAAGGTTAGGTATGAATAATACTACAGAATAGAGCATCGTTACTGTATACAATGCTGTGTGAAGGGACTAAAGTCAGGCTCTGGTCTGAGAAGGAAAGTGAAACACTATACTAGAGCTCTTGTGATTGGAACAACCCTGTTAGAAATGCATGTTCAGATATGACTCATTCCATTCCAGTCAACAGAAAATCACCTCATCAACCGTGTACTTCTTACCAATGCTGATGTTCTCTTTTTTTGCACTCTCTCCCTTTCTTTTTGTATCTATTATTTATCTGTTTTTATTATTAATTATTATCATCAACATCATCACATATGCTGCTGCATTGTCTGTCTTATGTACCTGTACAAAAAATGTATCAATAAAGTACAACCTTGAACTTCTAAACCAATATGGATACTGGTTACACATTAGGGGTGCTACAGTTAATCGAACTAATTGATTTAATCAATTATGACAACTAATCGCTAATTGATTTTACTGAGGGGTGACGCTTAAATGAGCAAATATAGCTCATCTACAAGCTCAGTCTGAAACTAGTCGATTTTGACGATAAGAACATCAGTAGATTTTTGGGGGTATTGATTCACTCATAAATAAAGAAATCAAACAAAAAAACATGCTTCTTGATTATTCAATTAATCGGAAAAGTAATCAACAGAACAATCGCTATGAAAACATTCGATAGGCCCAGCCCTACCATACATTATGCAGCAATTAGTGCACACAGTGGAAATCAATGCTGTAACCCTGTTATCACTCCAATCAACCCTCTGAACTGTGTTCAGCTGTCGGCTAAACATCTTCAGTTCCGTAGCGAGGGAAGACATTTCAAAACCAATGTACAGAACACTCAATCGATATTTGTCATATTATTTTGTGTTGCATTGTAGCTCAAAAGATCGCCTTTTGGCCGAGCAGACTGATTAGTTGTCACATAAAAGGCTGACTGTAATTTAGCAATGACATTTAAAAGGCTTAATAATAATAATAATAATAATAGCTTGAATTTATATAGCGCCTTTCATGAACCCAAGGATGCTTCACGTCAGAAACAATGAACAACCAACGAACAAACAACCGAACAAAACAACAAGCAACTATTTGCCATAAGCCTGAGAGAATAGGTCTTTTCCAGGCAGCCTTAAAAGATTCCATTAGCCAACCATTAGCCATTGTGTAGCTGCTCATAAACTGTGCAATTTGTACTGAAGCTTCATCAAGTCATGCCATTAGCAAAGCAAAACGTAGTGGCTTATTAGGTATATTATTATTTTACCTAAAATAACATAGGCCAATATACCATTTGAATACAAGTTGGAATTAGAAGAATAAAAATGGATAATAAAATGCATTTCATTCTAATATTACATTACACCTCCCCTTCCGAATTCAAACTGGAACTCTTTCGATGCATTCATTGTCCTTGTGGCAGCAGCATCATCTGGACCACTATAGCTCTCTTGAGGGGGTTCCCCCGGCAGCTAAATGATTCTTTTTATAGGAACCAAATGGACCCTTTACGGGTCTGTAACTCTCTCTGAGACCGTGCAAATGGAACCAAATGGACCCTCACATTTGTACAGTCTCAGAGTTACACACTGGAGGATACAGTGTAGATTGGGAGTCCCAGAAATTAAAATTATTCCATGGGTTCCATGCCATAATAATGCATGCATATCAAACATGGGCTGGGGGTCCTTGAGTTTTAAGAATCACTGATAAACTGAAATATGTCTTGGATCAAGAAGACTATCATAGATGTATTTGATCGATTTTGACATTTGCATAGATATCTGTGAATATGAAAGTGAAAGTCACACTCACAAAAATACATGTATGTGATAGTCTTCATCCTAGGCAATAGAAATATGAGTGAACTCGGGACAATATAAACGCAGCCCGTGGCTGTACTATTAAAGGAAAACAATGTTAGCGTTGCATAATTATTATTATTTATGCCTAATGTGGGCCTATAGGGACACATAAAAACGTGTCGGTGCACAAAATAAACCCCCAGGTCCCAGCAGCTGTACATCACTGTACATCACCATAAAGCACATGTATTTACTTATTAACCTTACAGTAACTTGCCTTATAGCTCTGGTAAGAAGGACCACAACAATGTCTACAGTAGCTACAGTATATATATACAATTATTATTTTTGCCTTTTGTGGTGGTTATATGGGACCAAAAAAACAGGTCCCAGCAGCTGTACATCACCACAAAGCACATGTTTTTATTTATTAACGTTACAGTAACTTGCGTTAAATCTGTGGTAAGAAGAACCACAACAATGTCTACAGTGGCTACAGTGTATCTAGCTCTGGTCCATACTAACGCGGAGTTCTCCTTAACGCTATGGTACTTTAGAGCCGTTGCCCGCACACCCCTGGTATCGGAGCCTCTCGTCTTTAGTAAAAAATAAAACATACACTTTCGCTACTCACCAAAACAAAGACGGTTTTAAGATGTTGAAAGCCTACTTTCCTCGGTGGGAACACTCGGAGCCCCCCACCTCACGTCTAAAATACACTTTTTGGGGAGAAAAGAAAATATTTCACCGGTTTGGGAAAACATTTTATTTACTCCACTGCGCCCCCTACATATCTGGTCAATGGAGAAATGCCATCGACCAAATCTGTAGGAGGCGCAGTGGAATAACTATTTAAAAAATCCATTCGGTGGATTATTTTACATTGTGGTCAAAATGTGTATTTTAGACGTGAGGTGGGGGGCTCCGAGTGTTCCCACTAAGGAAAGTAGGCTTTCAACATGTTAAAACCGTCTTTGTTTTGGTAAAGCAGCATAAGAGCATTTTTTATTTTTACTAGAGACGAGAGGCATGCCGGGGAACGGCCGAAAAGTAACATAGCGTTAAGGAGAACTCATTCTAATGGACCAGAGCTACAGTGTATCTCTAGACCCTGAACAACTGAACCTTTGAAATTGAGCCCTGAACATCATGATACACTGTAGTAGCCATGGATCACATGTTGTATATTATGATACACTGTAGCCACACGGATCATGTATATTATGATACACTGTTAGCCACATAATATCCAACATGGGGGCACCGTGTCCTCCTGCATGCCTGTTGATCATGGTCAATTAAAACAGTATTTCAACGTTATAGCAATAATGGTAGAATATAAAGTTCATTTTACCCGGATGGAAATGTGTAACAAAGTTTCATCAACGCAGCGGTTGCTGTTGGTTCCTTTCAAGCCTGATATCGTCCACCTGCCACCCGACAGTGTTGTCCTACCCGCCCCGCCGAGGCTGCCTGGCTGCTGCTCACACCCAGTGTTGTCCTACCCGCCCCGCCGCTGCCTGGCTGCTGCTCACACCCAAACGCACGCATCGAGCTCCCCGACAACTATAAACCCAACGTTCCTCTGTTCGGCCCCTAATATTCCATGAGCAAAAATGTTTTAATTAAATAAAACTTTTAAAAAAAGATGCAAAGCCACCAGGGTTTAGCGTCCGGTAAAAATAAATACAAATAAAAACCGTGTTGATAAGATGTGTAAAATGGTTAAACCCACCCGGCAGTCAGATAGATAACCTGTTAGAGATATTATTATATCCGTTGTTGCTTTTTTTTTTTTTTTTTTGCTTCTTTTTTTTTTGTGGAGGCACACGGCACCCAACCGAAACCACCAAGGAGTACATTGAACTAGGAGCGGACATATACGTCATCACGCTCTATAGGCACCTCCGGGGAGGCGATTATTGTTTCCGTGGGAGGAGGAGGTGAGACTTTAGGGAGCGCTTGTTTTCGGCGGAGACCTGTCAAAGTACTGTCAAAGTAGCCTACTTCAAAAACGTAAATGAAGTCCACAATCACAACACCAGAGGTAGCTCCACTGCAGTGTTAATTTAGTCGACTAGACTAGACTAAGACTAAACAATTTTCAGAAGACTAAAATAGGACTCAAACTAAATGGTGTGTTATTCAAAAGACTAAGACTAAGACTGAATAAAAATGTGCTGTCAAAATTAACACTGCTCCACTGATCACGTCCAACCCAGATTTGGCACAAACAAGGGGTTGTTCTCCTGCTATGCAACAAAAAATGTGGAATGCCCTAAGCAGTGAAGGAGTGTAAAACCCTACACTCCTTCAAAACTGCCCTAAAAGAGTAGGCCTACCTTCAGGTGGCTGCAATTCGAAACTGGCCCCTGTAAAAGTCATATTCTTCTTTGTGATTACTTTGTTGATGACTTATAAATAAATTACTTTTCAAAAATGTTGTAATGTATTTATTTATGTATTTATTTATTTATAATTTACTAAATCAATTAGACTGATAAACCACTTTAAGCCATATTTTATTTTATAGAACAGCAGATCTATAAGCTCAGGTGTAGTTCTGAGCTTGTAGCTATTTTCACAATTTCTCGAAAATGATAGTTACTAAAATCAAATGCAATGTGTTTTAATAACAGGTTAAATCGATGAGTTAACTGTTGCACGTGCACCCCTATGATTAAACAATATGTGAATCTACGGTACATTTTTTGTTGCCTTTCGTCAAATAATTTATTTGGTAAATAAAATAACCGATGACAAAGGGTGGCAATATTTCATTTTTATTTATTTAGTTTATTCGCACGCTTCACGCGTTTCAGATATATCCCAATAATGTGGCTACTATTAGGCATTATTTTATCACATTTTCGGTTGTATTGTGAATTGTACTTCCATGTAGGCTACTGTTTCTCATGTCTCACTTAATAAAGTACATCAATCAATCAATCAATCAATCAATCAATCATTCCTAAACATAACCTCGGTAAACTATGCCTAAACCTAACCTTATTCCTAAACTTGACCACAGCAAAACTGGAACGTACTAGGAATCTACTGTGCTTGGAACGTGACGTATATGACCTCTCCTTTTTGTGTATATCCTCCTTGAGTGAAACCAGGAAATGTGGTCAACGTCAACCCCATCGCGCTTAAAGGAACAGACATGTATTTATTCACCACAGCTCATATGGCAGATGGCTACCATGAGTTTAACTCTAATAAATCATGTAAAACGCCCTCGTCGGGCAGGGCAGAGAGCTAACAGTCACGCTTTGCGTTAATGTGCTAAAACAGAATCGAAAGCAATAGCCTAGCCTGCAAGTGCTGTGTAGCCTACAAGTGTAGGTTAACAAACGTAAAAATTTTTACTTCTGGTTGGTGGACTTAAAATGTGAGCGACATTGACTTGACTATAGGTTCCGTGACGAATAACAAATAGGCCTACGGTATAATGAAAACCAATGTAGAACCAGGAATCAGGAATACGTTTTACACAAAATGATAATAAAAAATAAATCATAAAGTGTCCAAATAATAATAATGTAATAATAATAATAATTATTATTATCATCTTACTTCTTACTACTATATAATTGACAAAAGCTCCGAAAGTTCGTCCGGGGTAAGCAAGCACAGGATCACTCCATTTGCCCCGAAACTTGCCACAGACTGTTGATCAGAGCTATGGCTATATTTTAGGCATCTTACCCCACCTCGATCTGTGATCAGACTCTCGGCTTGATTGATTCTCTGATTTGCCTATCAGACCCTCAGCCTGATCTGGCAGGTTGCCATAGCAACCAGATACAGGAAGTCTGACCTCTTTATCACATGACCGAGGTTGGGAGGTTGGGACTAGAGGTTAGGGCCGCAAAGCAAAGCGGGGAGGGAGGAGAGGGGATGAGAGGAGCCGAGAGGAGAGGAGAGGCCAGAGGGGCCGGACTTCGCATGACGTGTGTGCAGAGTGACTAGGCCAAGAAAGTAATTATGGAAGAACTTGAACAATACAATGTGGGCAAGGATAAAGAGGATGATGATGTGAATCTGTTACACACACCACTAAAGCACGAGGAGGAAATTGACTATTTAGAAGGGATGAAGGAAATGTTTGGAGACTATGACGAGTGGTGGTTTAAACAATGGTGCAATAGAGCACCGAAGTCTGACGTAATTTACACATCCTACCTGGGTCGCGGTTTCCCCACCCCGTTCTGAATTCCCATAGACGTGTTTAATATCGCGTCAAATAAGAACTGTGTTCCAAAAATAAACAAATGACCCCGGCGGTTTGACTCTTATGGATATTAAGCATCAACTGATGGTGAGAAAACGCGAATGTTACTTCCGCAAAATTAGTAATTTTTTTGCCAGAAACGGACTGTTTTAAATATGAGTGACTGACAATCATAAACGATACAAAGCCACCCCCCTGACAATATCGCCGAGACAGTTTGTTTATTTTCGGACCACAATTCTTATATGAGACGATTCGATGATGACCCAATGTTATTCTCCATAGAGACTTTACGAACCTGGGGATGGACGAGTGACGTCAGGACTTCTGTACTCTATAGCGGTGGTGTCTTAGAAGGGATGACAGAGGAAAGTTTGGAGAGTTTGAACACCCTGACATCTGATGAGTTTTGGACTCTGTCTGGACCAACCTCAGATCAGGCCTCAGATCTAGGGCCTAGATGTGAGGGCCGCGACGGAAAAATGATGTGACGACGGAAAACTAGATGTGAGGACATCTAGTTATTATTATTACTAATAATAATGATTATTATTATTAGTGATTATTGTCTCCGCCGAAGGTGGAGAATATGTTTTCGCTTTGTGTGAGCAAACATTGTTAGCCAAGCTAACATTGGGCAAGCTCCACGTGACACGTGTCAATTTGTTGACACCAATGCCTCTGATTGGCTAGAGGGACGCGTGACGAAATAAAATTCTATAAATAGGTGTGTCACTTCAAAAAGCCCCTACTTTTTGAAGTGAGGTAAAACAGGATCAATCAGACTTGATTGGAACAGTACCTTCAGTAAGTCCAAGTCACCCGTCTGTGCGTGTGTGTTTCCCTCTGAGAACACCTAACATTGGTCAAGCAAAGGCGCAGAAGGCCAAAGCTAAGAAAGCATACTCATCTACAATTGTAACGTAGAAGAGGACTAGAGTTGAAATGATCCCACAACAAAGCCGAACTCTTAATACGTGTCAATATGTTGACATCAATGTCTCTGATTGGCTAGAGGGACGCATGACGAAATACAATCCTATAATAAAAAGGTGTGTCACTTCAAAAAGCCGTTTACGTTTTTGAGGTAAGACAGGATCAATCAGTCTTGATTGGAACAGTATCTTCTAGTCCAAATCACCCGTCCGTGCGTGTGTGTGTCCTCAATCTTCAAAAAATTTTGGATCTCTTTTTTTCATCCTATCTTTTTTTAAACATCTCAACTATCTCATTAGTTATTGCTATGATAATATAATTGCTATAGTCTGCTGGCGGAGACTTGTGCTCCGAGGAGCACATTTTCTAGTTATTAGTATTATTATTACTACTAGACCAAGACCGGTGCACGTTGGGCCTACTCGGAAACGATGCAAGTTGGGAATGCATGCCCCACCCAGTTTTGTAATGCCTGTTATACACGTTGGCCTACCTGGTGTAACCATCTGTCTGTCTGTGTTCCTTTTATGCCCATATATGGAGATCTCTGTGTCTGTCTGTCTGTCTGTCTGTCTGTCTGTGTTCCTTTTATGCCCATATACAGAGATCCATGATGTCATGCAGTAGATGCCCATGGGCATGCCCATACATGGGCATATTGGTTGGATTGGCACTTTGGGACAGCTGAGTCGAGCCCATTGGTCGAGCCATGAACTGTCAGACTTGCAGTACCAGAGATGGCCACTTGTCAACTTTTGCTTCACAAAGCCCTCCCGGTCTTGGGGGCTTGGTCACCACATAACCGCTGGCAGCTATGTGCCAATAACGGTGTTAGCTTGTCATTAGCATTACTATTGTTTCAGCTGAAATTCAGTGGACCCGACCCAGTGCAATTTAAGAGAGTAGGCTAATGTGTGCAGATAAGTATGTCCAAGTCACCATCTTAAATCACAGACTGACAGCAGGGAAGATTAAGTGAAACTCCATTCATTTGTGCACGTGGGCATCTTTCTTTAAATTCCACAAATCTCTTGTCTGTGTTGTGTCTGTCTCTCTCCCAATATGGCCAAATATGGAGACAACTGACTTCATAGTGATGACATCATATTTGACTGACGTCAGCCTGGTGCTGTGTGATGTCAGATCAGAGCTCGGTCAGACTATATAATGTCGGCAATCACTGTTATCATCTCGTTGGCTTTTGTTGGACTTGACCTTTAATTGCTAGCAACTTGTTCAAGATTCGGAATATTCCATAATGTCTGAACCCATGCACCAAGAGGAAGAGGTTGAGACCAAGGCCCTGCCTATCTCACCTTGTCATGAGAGGGCTCTGGTGAGCAGAGACCGCACCATCCCTCTGGTGGAGGAGATTGACCAACGTCACTTTGGTATCATCGACAGCAAAGTGCGCAGGCTTATGTCCATTCCCAAGGGTAATTCTGCCCTCCGACGGGTAATGGAGGAAACCTACTACCACCACATATACCACACATTGGCCATTGAAGGTAGCACATTGACTCTATCCGAGATCCGCCACATCATTGAGACAGGCAATGCCGTACCTGGCAAGAGCCTGCAGGAGCAGAACGAGCCCATTGGCATAGATGCAGCCATGAAATATATTAACACCACCCTGCTGTCTAGAGCTGGAGACATCGCCGTCACAGACATCTTGGAGATCCACCGCAGAGTGTTTTTCTACGACCCTGTGGATACAGGGAGGCTGCGCACCTGCCAGGTGCGTGTAGGCCAACATTTTCCACCCCACCCTCAGGATCTTGACCGACACATGCAAGAACTGGTCGAGTGGCTCAACTCTGAGGAGGCCCTTCAGCTGCACCCTGTTGAGTATGCAGCACTCGCCCACTACAAACTGGTGTATGTACACCCCTTTGTCGATGGCAAT
Organism: Gymnoscopelus braueri; assembly: GCF_963280865.1. Classification (NCBI taxonomy): domain Eukaryota; kingdom Metazoa; phylum Chordata; class Actinopteri; order Myctophiformes; family Myctophidae; genus Gymnoscopelus; species Gymnoscopelus braueri. Next base: position 48,040,489 of record NC_137610.1, on the reverse strand, counting down.
GGGCGCACATCACGGCTGCTAATGAACCTGATACTCATGAAGGCACGGTACCCACTCATTACAATTCGCAAAGAACAAAGTACTGAGTATTTCGCAGCTCTGGACACGGCAGACAAGGGTGATGTTCGACCTTTCATTCGTTTCATAGCCCAATGCACCGAGATCACTCTGGACACACTGTCTGAAATTAGATTTTTGCTGGGCTTGTGAACAGATACCTACCCGTACGGTCTGTCTGAGACCATGGTGTAGGCTACATACATACTGACACTGTACGTTGTTTCTCAGAGGAATGAGTAACCCTACCACCCCATCGCCATCGTGGTCATCTTGTTGTTTTTGGATGAAAATGAAGAGTGGATGGCATCAAGTAATTAATAAGAATGGATTAAAAAGATTGGAAAATAAAATAAATACAGGCTGCAGATGCAAAAAAAAGTTTTTGCTTAAGTTCTTGCTAACATGCCACTTGCAAAGGACTTGCTGCACCCATCCATCCCCCGTGGAAGAGCAGAGGAGGCACAGAAACGCCTTGTTCAGAGTCCCAACTCGTACTTTATGGAGGTGAAATGTATCCTGGATGTTATAAGATTACCAGTGTTCAGCCACGCCCAGACGGTGGTCGTTTACAGTCAAGGTTGACACCAGTGAGCCCATTGGCCGTGGGACCAAGGTGATCCTGCACCTGAAGGAGGACCAGGCGGAATACCTAGATGAGAAGAAGATCAAGGAGATAGTCAAGAGGCATTCCCAGTTCATCGGTTACCCCATCACCTTGTTTACGGAGAAGGAGCGTGACAAGGAGATCAGCGACGACGAGGCCGCTGATGAGGAGGAGAAGGCTGAGAAAGAGGTGAAGGAAGTTGGTGACGACAAGCCCAAGATCGAAGACGTGGGCTCAGACGAAGAGGAGGACTCAAAGGACGACAAAGACAAAAAGAAGAAAAAGAAGATCAAGGAGAAGTACATCGCCCAGGAGGAGCTGAACAAGACCAAGCCCATCTGGAACCGAAAGCCTGATGAGATTACCAACGAGGAGTACGGAGAGTTCTACAAGAGTCTGACCAATGACTGGGAGGACCACGTGGCTGTCAAGCACTTCTCTGTGGAGGGCCAGCTGGAGTTCCAAGCTCTGCTGTTCATTCCCCGCCGCGCACCCTTTGACCAATTTGAGAACAAGAAAAAGAAGAATGTCAAGCTGTACGTCAGGAGGGTTTTCATCATGGACAGTTGTGATGAGCTCATACCAGAGTACCTGAACTTTGTGCGTGGTGTGGTCGATTCTGACGACCTGCCCCTCAACATCTCCAGAGAGATGCTGCAGCAGAACAAGATCCTCAAGGTGATCCGCAAGAACATTGTCAAGAAATGCCTGGATCTCTTTGAGGAGCTGTCTGAGGACAAGGAGAAGTACAAGCAATTCTATGAAGCCTTCTCCAAGAACCTGAAGCTGGGCATTACCGCCGACAATCAGAACCTTAAGAAGCTGTCTGAGCTGCTACGCTATCAGACCTCCCAGTCTGGTGATGAGATGACCTCCCTCAAGGAGTACGTCTCCCGCATGAAGGAAAACCAGAAGTCCATCTACTACATCACAGGTGAGAGCAAGGAGCAGGTGTCTCACTCTTCATTTGTGGAGCGCGTGCACAAACGTGGCTTCGAAGTGGTGTACATGACAGAGCCCATCGACGAATACTGCCTCCAGCAGCTCAAGGAGTTTGGCGGTAAGACCCTCGTCTCTGTCACCAAAGAGGGCCTGGAGCTCCCCGAGGACGAGGAAGAGAAGAAGAAAATGGAGGAGGACAAGATTAAGTTTGAAAACCTCTGCAAGCTCATGAAAGAGATTCTCGACAAGAAAGTCGAGAAGGTGACCGTGTCCAACAGACTGGTCACGTCTCCCTGTTGCATCGTGACCAGCGCTCACGGCTGGACGGCCAACATGGAGCGCATCATGAAGGCCCAGACCCTCAGAGATAACTCTACCATGGGCTACATGGCGTCCAAGAAGCACCTGGAGATCAATCCGGACCACCCCGTCATGGAGACACTCAGGCGGAAGGCTGACGTCGACAAGAACGACAAGACCGTCAAAGACCTGCTCATCCTGCTGTACGAGACGGCCCTGCTGTCGTCAGGCTTCAGCCTGGACGACCCCCACACGCACTCCAACCGCATCCACAGGATGATCAAGATCGGCCTGGGCATCGACGATGACGATGCGACCGCGGAGGAGGAGGCCAGTTACGCAGCCGCCGTCTCAGACGTGATCCCACTGCTAGAAGGCGACGATGATGACTTCTCTAATATGGAGGAAGTGGATTAAGCACCACAACCTCAGCCCTTTCGGCTCACTTTTTGAGCAGTGCAACCGCTCCTATAAGAGGGTTTAGGACCCATTCGTGGTGAAAGTTTTTCTTTCCGTCGTGAAAATGTGTCTTTCGCTGTAACGCCATGCTTTGGAAAACACGGGCTAAACTTTGCAGGACGTGATGTGATTGACAAGCAAGACACATGATGAAATTAACTTCAAACTTCGCAGACGCGCTGTGATTGGCTAGCGAGACGCATGATGAAATTAATAATAATTAAAAAAATGTAAGCACGTCACTTCGCAGGACGTGCTGTGATTGGCTACCGAGATGCATGATGAAATTAATAACTCATAAATAGCACCGCTCACTTCACACTGGGTGTGATTTTTCAATTTAGACCTGGTTCTTCCCTGTAATTCCAAGCGGGAAAACCTTAGTGATTGGTGTTTAAAAGAAGGGAAAAGCTAAAAAAAAATCGGTGTTATCTGTTGAAAGAGAATATTAAAAACGGTAATAAATTAAAATATAAAAAGGAGGGGGGAAAAAGTACCTCCGGGGTTGGTCAGCACAAGATCACTCCACTTGCCTCCAAACTTGCCACAGACTATTGATTAGTGCTCTGGCTAATACTTAGGCTTCTTTCCCCGCCTTCAGTGTACTTACATATTGTACAGTTAATATAAAACTACATTTTAACATTTTAGCCACAGCAGCTTTTCTTCTTTTTGGCCGCAGCAACTTTTGTCTGGCCGCTAGGACCCCACCCTACTGCGCATCTCCATATATGGCCATATCAGTTGGATCACTGGTGCAACGTAGCTGTGATGTAGCTGATCGGGCCTAGATGTGAGGGCCGCGAAGCCATGAAACTTCGATACACACATGCGTCTCCTCATGCCTAACAACTTTGACACTCTGACTTTTGACCTCTGACCTTTAGATCTCCCACCATTTTGAATTATATGAAAAACTGTAAAAAATCTCCTCCTGGGATATTTGAGCAATCTGCACGAAACTTTCTACACATGAACTTTGGACCTACACCAACAGATTTATGGGACTGGATTTTTTTTAAAGTGAAAACATTAAGCTTTTATGAGCCAATGAATATTGCAGTTTTATGACAATTATTCATCTGCCCCTAACACTTACATGCAGACTCGCATTTGTTTGAAACTTTGCAGTAATGTAGAGGGTCATTCCAAGTATCACTGAAACTAATCTTACTCCAATTGGTCAAAGGGGGCCGCTATAGCAATTTTTTGAAAATGCAAACTATAAACAGCTAAAAGTCATGCCTCGTTTGGCCGACAGCCGTGAAACTTGCTTACAAATGTGCCTTGACTCATGAGGAACACATCTATTACTTTGACCTATAAGCTCCTTCCTTAGATTGTCCGCCATTTTGAGCAGTTTGAAAAACACTTAAACCTGTGTTTCTGCAGTGATTTTTGAGCAATTTGCATGAAACGTTCTACATGTACTTTGGACCTATGCCGACAAAAACTTTAGTCGCTGATTTTCCATAAATGAAAAAATTAAGCTTTTATGAGCCAATGAATATTGCAGTTTTATGACAATTATTCATCTGCCCCTAACACATACATGCAGACTCACATTTGTTTGAAACTTAGTAGTAATGTAGAGGGTCATTCCAAATATCACTGAAACCAATCTTACTCCAATTGGCCAAAGGGGGGCACTATAGCAATTTTTTGAAAATGCAAACTTTAAACAGGCAAAAGTCATGCCTCGTTTGGCCGACAGCCGTGAAACTTGCTTACACATGTGCCTTGACTCATGAGGAACACATCTATCACTTTCACCAGTAAGCTCCGCCCTTAGATTGTCCGCGATTTTTTGCAGTTTGAAAAACACTTAAACCCAGGATTTAGGGTTAGGTCTGTTGGTCCAATGGCTGATTGCTTAACCATCTGCCTTGCAGAGTGCTCTCTGGTTGTTCTCTGTTGCACAGAGCACTCTGAAAACTGAGCGGATTCTCAGAGCGTATTTCCGAACGCAGTCATTATCTGTAGAGGGCGCAGAAAACCCTGTCCCACTCATTTCAATGAACTTTGCTCACCTAGCGCATGCTTTCATTCTGAATATGCGTCAGCGTCACATCACTGAGGTTACAACGCATTTGCTTGTCCTTTTCGCGTCTACGTCTCAAACTCCCTCCATGTCTGTCTGTCTGTCTGTCTGTCTGTGTTCCTTTTATGCCCATATACGGAGATCCCTGATGTCATGCAGTGTATGCCCATGGGCATGCCCATACATGGGCATATTGGTTGGATCGGCGGTTTGGGACAGCTGAATCGAGCCCATTGGTCGAGCCATGAACTGTCAGACTTGCAGTACCAGAGATGGCCACTTGTCAACTTTTGCTTCACAAAGCCCTCCCGGTCTTGGGGGCTTGGTCACCACATAACCGCTGGCAGTTATGTGCCAATAACGGTGTTAGCTTGTCATTAGCATTACTATTGTTTCAGCTGAAATTCAGTGGACCCGACCCAGTGCAATTTAAGAGAGTAATGTGTGCAGATAAGTATGTCCAAGTCACCATCTTAAATCACAGACTGACAGCAGGGAAGATTAAGTGAAACTCCATTCATTTGTGCATGTGGGCATCTTTCTTTAAATTCCACAAATCTCTTGTCTGTGTTGTGTCTGTCTCTCTCCCAATATGGCCAAATATGGAGACGACTGACTTCATAGTGATGACATCATATTTGACTGACGTCAGCCTGGCCTTCAAGGACTGCACTAAGTACTCTACAACCTCTATGTATGTATGTGAGTGTGTATGTCTGTCCTTCACTCGTGCCCAAATATGGAGTTCAACCACACTGATGTCATCAATAGACTGTCGCAGTGAGATTCTGGAAGTAAACGTCACATTCCTTTCCTTCGTGAGGATTTCATTATCAGCTATAATGTCAAAACAATAGACTTACCACTATGATCCTGGTTGTAAAATGGTGCTATATAATATGCTCCTGTAGAGGCCACACGTCTGAATGCAATCACTCTAGTTTTAAGAAAAACATGTTTAACTAGCGACCTCACAGATAAATACTCCACTACCCTCAATGCTAAAGCGTAACATCTGGAAAAATGTACATATCTTAGACATTACTCTTGGCCAAATATGGAATTCCACACAGCTCCAGACTGGCCTCCAGGTACTCTGAAAACAGTTACTGCACTAGTACAACGCCAAATTAAGGACTTTCCTGCACTAATTGGCGTTGTTTGACAACGGTTTGTGCTGTTTGTGATGTCAGATCAGAGCTCGGTCAGACTATATAATGTCGGCAATCACTGTTATCATCTTGTTGGCTTTTGTTGGACTTGACCTTTAATTGCTAGCAACTTGTTCAAGATTAGACGGAATATTCCATAATGTCTGAAACCATGCACCAAGAGGAAGAGGTTGAGACCTTTGCCTTCCAGGCAGAGATCGCTCAGCTTTTGTCCCTGATCATTAATACCTTCTATTCCAACAAGGAGATCTTCCTCAGGGAGTTGATCTCCAATGCCTCCGATGCCTTGGACAAAATCCGCTATGAAGGTCTGTTAGATGCCACGAAACTGGACAGTGGCAAGGAGCTAAAGATCGACATAATCCCCAACCCAGCTGAGCGCACCCTGACCCTCTTCGACACCGGTATCGGTATGACCAAAGCTGACTTGATCAACAACCTGGGTACGATTGCAAAATCTGGCACCAAGGGCTTCATGGAGGCACTGACAGCTGGAGCTGACATCTCCATGATTGGTCAGTTTGGTGTTGGTTTCTACTCTGCTTACCTGGTGTGCGACAAGGTGACCGTCATCACCAAGCACAATGACGACGAACAGTATGCCTGGGAATCCTTGGCCGGAGGCTCGTTTACAGTCAAGGTTGACACCAGTGAGCCCATTGGCCGTGGGACCAAGGTGATCCTGCACCTGAAGGAGGACCAGGCGGAATACCTAGAAGAGAAGAAGATCAAGGAGATAGTCAAGAGGCATTCCCAGTTCATCGGTTACCCCATCACCTTGTTTACGGAGAAGGAGCGCGACAAGGAGATCAGCGACGACGAGGCCGCTGATGAGGAGGAGAAGGCTGAGAAAGAGGTGAAGGAAGTTGGTGACGACAAGCCCAAGATCGAAGACGTGGGCTCAGACGAAGAGGAGGACTCAAAGGACGACAAAGACAAAAAGAAGAAAAAGAAGATCAAGGAGAAGTACATCGCCCAGGAGGAGCTGAACAAGACCAAGCCCATCTGGAACCGAAAGCCTGATGAGATTACCAACGAGGAGTACGGAGAGTTCTACAAGAGTCTGACCAATGACTGGGAGGACCACGTGGCTGTCAAGCACTTCTCTGTGGAGGGCCAGCTGGAGTTCCAAGCTCTGCTGTTCATTCCCCGCCGCGCACCCTTTGACCAATTTGAGAACAAGAAAAAGAAGAATGTCAAGCTGTACGTCAGGAGGGTTTTCATCATGGACAGTTGTGATGAGCTCATACCAGAGTACCTGAACTTTGTGCGTGGTGTGGTCGATTCTGACGACCTGCCCCTCAACATCTCCAGAGAGATGCTGCAGCAGAACAAGATCCTCAAGGTGATCCGCAAGAACATTGTCAAGAAATGCCTGGACCTCTTTGAAGAGCTGTCTGAGGACAAGGAGAAGTACAAGCAATTCTATGAAGCCTTCTCCAAGAACCTGAAGCTGGGCATTACCGCCGACAATCAGAACCTTAAGAAGCTGTCTGAGCTGCTACGCTATCAGACCTCCCAGTCTGGTGATGAGATGACCTCCCTCAAGGAGTACGTCTCCCGCATGAAGGAAAACCAGAAGTCCATCTACTACATCACAGGTGAGAGCAAGGAGCAGGTGTCTCACTCTTCATTTGTGGAGCGCGTGCACAAACGTGGCTTCGAAGTGGTTTACATGACAGAGCCCATCGACGAATACTGCCTCCAGCAGCTCAAGGAGTTTGGCGGTAAGACCCTCGTCTCTGTCACCAAAGAGGGCCTGGAGCTCCCCGAGGACGAGGAAGAGAAGAAGAAAATGGAGGAGGACAAGAGCAAGTTTGAGAACCTCTGCAAGCTCATGAAAGAGATTCTCGACAAGAAAGTCGAGAAGGTGACCGTGTCCAACAGACTGGTCACGTCTCCCTGTTGCATCGTGACCAGCGCTCACGGCTGGACGGCCAACATGGAGCGCATCATGAAGGCCCAGACCCTCAGAGATAACTCTACCATGGGCTACATGGCGTCCAAGAAGCACCTGGAGATCAATCCGGACCACCCCGTCATGGAGACACTCAGGCGGAAGGCTGACGTCGACAAGAACGACAAGACCGTCAAAGACCTGCTCATCCTGCTGTACGAGACGGCCCTGCTGTCGTCAGGCTTCAGCCTGGACGACCCCCACACGCACTCCAACCGCATCCACAGGATGATCAAGATCGGCCTGGGCATCGACGAAGACGATGCGACCGCGGAGGAGGAGGCCAGTTCCGCAGCCGCCGTCTCAGACGTGATCCCACTGCTAGAGGGCGACGATGATGACTTCTCTAATATGGAGGAAGTGGATTAAGCACCACAACCTCAGCCCTTTCGGCTCACTTTTTGAGCGGTGCAACCGCTCCTATAAGAGGGTTTAGGACCCATCCGTGGTGAAAGTTTTTCTTTCCGTCGTGAAAATGTGTCTTTCGCTGTAACGCCATGCTGTGGAAAACACGGGCTAAACTTTGCAGGACGTGCTGTGATTGACAAGCAAGACACATGATGAAATTAACTTCAAACTTCGCAGACGTGCTGTGATTGGCTAGCGAGACGCATGATGAAATTAATAATAATGTAAAAAATGTAAGCACGTCACTTCGCAGGACGTGCTGTGATTGGCTACCGAGATGCATGATGAAATTAATAACTCATAAATAGCACCGCTCACTTCACACTGGGTGTGATTTTTCAATTTAGACCTGGTTCTTCCCTGTAATTCCAAGCGGGAAAACCTTAGTGATTGGTGTTTAAAAGAAGGGAAAAGCTAAAAAGAAATCGGTGTTATCTGTTGAAAGAGAATATTAAAAACGGTAATAAATTAAAATATAAAAAGGAGGGGGGAAAAAAGTACCTCCGGGGTTGGTCAGCACAAGATCACTCCACTTGCCTCCAAACTTGCCACAGACTATTGATTAGTGCTCTGGCTAATACTTAGGCTTCTTTCCCCGCCTTCAGTGTACTTACATATTGTACAGTTAATATAAAACTACATTTTAACATTTTAGCCACAGCATCTTTTCTTCTTTTTGGCCGCAGCAACTTTTGTCTGGCTGCTAGGACCCCACCCTACTGCGCATCTCCATATATGGCCATATCAGTTGGATCACTGGTGCAACGTAGCTGTGATGTAGCTGATCGGGCCTAGATGTGAGGGCCGCGAAGCGGCCCAAACCTCTAGTTATTATTGAGGGTTCGAGGCCTATCAGGCCCGAAACCTCTTTGAAACTGTTGGCTTTCTTCTTCTGCCGTTTTTGCAGTTCTGGCCTAACCGTGCATACGCTTTTTTGGCTTTGCCAAACGGCTAAGAAACGAAACTCACAACTATTGGCCAAAGGGTGGCGCTATAGCACTCAATTGACTTTGAACAGGGACAACTCATGCCCTGTTTGACCTACAGCCATGAAACTTCGATACACACATGCGTCTCCTCATGCCTAACAACTTTCACACTCTGACTTTTGACCTCTGACCTTTAGATCTCCCACCATTTTGAATTATATGAAAAACTGTAAAAAATCTCCTCCTGGGATATTTGAGCAATCTGCACGAAACTTTCTACACATGAACTTTGGACCTACACCAACAGATTTATGGATTTCTTTTTAAGTGAAAACATTAAGCTTTTATGAGCCAATGAATATTGCAGTTTTATGAAAATTATTCATCTGCCCCTAACACATACATGCAGACTCACATTTGTTTGAAACTTTGCAGTAATGTAGAGGGTCATTCCAAGTATCACTGAAACCAATCTTTCTCCAATTGGTCAAAGGGGGCCGCTATAGCAATTTTTTGAAAATGCAAACTATAAACAGCTAAAAGTCATGCCTCGTTTGGCCGACAGCCGTGAAACTTGCTTACAAATGTGTCTTGACTCATGAGGAACACATCTATTACTTTGACCTATAAGCTCCGCCCTTAGATTGTCCGCCATTCTGAGCAGTTTGAAAAACACTTAAACCTGTGTTTCTGCAGTGATTTTTGAGCAATTTGCATGAAACGTTCTACACATGTACTTTGGACCTATGCCGACAAAAACTTTAGTCGCTGATTTTCCATAAATAAAAAAATTAAGCTTTTATGAGCCAATGAATATTGCAGTTTTATGACAATTATTCATCTGCCCCTAACACATACATGCAGACTCACATTTGTTTGAAACTTTGTAGTAATGTAGAGGGTCATTCCAAATATCACTGAAACCAATCTTACTCCAATTGGCCAAAGGGGGGCGCTATAGCAATATTTTGAAAATGTAAACTTTAAACAGGCAAAAGTCATGCCTCGTTTGGCCGACAGCCGTGAAACTTGCTTACACATGTGCCTTGACTCATGAGGAACACATCTATCACTTTCACCAGTAAGCTCCGCCCTTAGATTGTCCGTAATTTTTAGCAGTTTGAAAAACACTTAAACCCAGGATTTAGGGTTACAGTAGGTATGTTGGTCCAATGGCTGATTGCTTAACCATCTGCCTTGCAACCACAGGGTTGCCAGATCAAGTCCCACCTCATGCAGACTTTATTTCAATTGAATTTCACACAACATGACTGTAACAATGAATACGTGTGCAATTGTTAATCATAGGCCGCCATTATCGCATTAATGCGATCTAATAAATAGCGCGCCTGGCCGCCAAGATCGCATTAATGCGATCTATGGTCTTTTTTGATCTTTATGCTCTGATCACGCTATTCTGTAATGAATCACTTTAAGTTTCAGGTTCCACTTACTTCACCCACCACTGCATCCGGTTTCATGACTTGGGTTCCGTTTCCGGTTTTCATTTTTTTTTTCCCCAGTCATTTTCGGCCATAATAGGGAAATACACGGTTTTTCACACGGTATAAAAAACGATCGGAGACCTCCCCCTCTATAATCTATGGTCTGGGTGACGAACAGTCATCCCCGTCGTGTATCACATCGTAATTTTCGCCGATCAGAGAATCTGAGACCACTTCACATCCGGTTTCCTGTATTTGACTGTTTGAGTGGGTGTGGGGGGGGGGGGGGGGGGGGGCGAGTGTGTCAGCGAGCTGATCAAGCTGGCTATGTGCTGCTCTCTAGTGGTGGAACGATCAAAACGATTCAAATGTCCAGCTAGACATTCTATATGTAAATTAAATAACAATATAACAAAACAAAAAAACACGAAAATCGCTGGCAAGGGCAGCTATGAACGAGGTTTTAACTCTGGCAGTCAAAATATAACATGAAATGCTTATTTGAGAGTAGTTATTTCAATGTATGACGTACTTCATTGTGAAAATAGCCGATCTACAATCTCACAACTTTTTTGATAGCAACGCTTTGTGAGCTTGTAGATCGGCTACTTTCACTAGTTTTGGTACAGAGGGGACATCACATTTCTCTATTGGTAAATACTTTGTGAACCACTGATCTTAGTGTTAGTGATACAGGGGCTCCGTTCATGGCAGAAGGCAAGAGTCTACGATCTTCAACAGACACCATGAAGCCTTAGCTCTGTGCCGGGAGAGGGATAGTCTGGTTACCTAACGTGCAATCATGCTTCAGCATTTCCTAATTCCCCCATAAGATGGGAAAGCTACACTCTCATTGACTGCTGTTTTCAAATCACACCTCCTCATTTCCATTTAATGGAAATGCTCGATTCTAATTAGCTGGGGAAAAGATGGAGGTGGAGATAAAGAATTTGGAGACACCTGATTCGTTTTTCTGCAACCAACCAGCAAGCGTTCCTTCCAGCTTCTCTCATCTTTTTTTTTTCAAGCACAGGTGTGTTGATTGGGCTACAGCTGAACTTATGGTGAACTCTGCTTGCAAGTTGCTATGACATCAAAGGGGCTCCAATGGAGCTGAAACCTTGCCCTTTTCCAGTAAAGCAGAGTTTAATAGCAATTATTTCATTCATGTCTTTGTATGTTTGAAAAGAAGATGTGTATATTTTGCAATAATACTGCACTTTCTACAGCTGTACTTTTGACTTGTTTCTACCAAAGATATCTGTAAAAATAGCAGTCAAGCAAATATATTTGCTTTTGTGTGTGTGTGTGTGTGTGTGTGTGTGTGTGTATGTGTGTGTGTGTGTGTGTGTGTGTGTGTGTGTGTGTGTGTGTGTGTGTGTGTGTGTGTGTGTGTGTGTGTGTGTGTGTGTGTGTGTGTGTGTGTGTGTGTGTGTGTGTGTGTGTGTGTGCGCGCTACACGCTGCATACAACTCAGTCCATAATTATAATATGGTGTATATATATATATATATATATATATATATATATATATATATATATATATATATATATATATATATATATATTTATATATATATATGCATACACTATAATTATGATAATTATGGACTGAGTCACACACACACACACACACACACACACACACACACACACACACACACACACACACACACACACACACACAGTAGCACAAGACTATATAATCTGTCACAAACTTCATATAAAGATCAGTCCATAATAATTCAGCTCTGTTCATCATACAAAGTGATACAAAATATCACTACAGTAAAGTATTTAACAATACAAAATATAACTGCTTGGCTGTATGGCAATCTCAACAAGACACTGACCTCTTTGTGTCACTAATTAAATTATATTTGAAAGATTCATATCACTTGGTAAGACTTTGGGTGGGTTAGAGAGATGTTCCGGTCGGGAATCGAACTGGTGACCTTTCGATCCACAGCTCCCCCTTCCTCCTCCCCCACAGCTTCTCCTCCCCCCTCCTTCCCCTTTTTTCCTCTTCTTCCCCCCCTCACCCAGGCTATTGTTCCCCAGCTTGCTCTGAGATGGTTAAGCAATCAGCCATTGGACCAACAGACCTAACCCTAAATCCTGGGTTTAAGTATTTTTCAAACTGCTCAAAATGGCGGACAATCTAAGGGCGGAGCTTATAGGTCAAAGTAATAGATGTGTTCCTCATGAGTCAAGACACATTTGTAAGCAAGTTTCACGGCTGTCGGCCAAACGAGGCATGACTTTTAGCTGTTTATAGTTTGCATTTTCAAAAAATTGCTATAGCGGCCCCCTTTGACCAATTGGAGAAAGATTGGTTTCAGTGATACTTGGAATGACCCTCTACATTACTGCAAAGTTTCAAACAAATGTGAGTCTGCATGTATGTGTTAGGGGCAGATGAATAATTTTCATAAAACTGCAATATTTATTGGCTCATAAAAGCTTAATGTTTTCACTTAAAAATAAATCCATAAATCTGTTGGTGTAGGTCCAAAGTTCATGTGTAGAAAGTTTCGTGCAGATTGCTCAAATATCCCAGGAGGAGATTTTTTACAGTTTTTCATATAATTCAAAATGGTGGGAGATCTAAAGGTCAGAGGTCAAAAGTCAGAGTGTGAAAGTTGTTAGGCATGAGGAGACGCATGTGTGTATCGAAGTTTCATGGCTGTAGGTCAAACAGGGCATGAGTTGTCCCTGTTCAAAGTCAATTGAGTGCTATAGCGCCACCCTTTGGCCAATAGTTGTGAGTTTCGTTTCTTAGCCGTTTGGCAAAGCCAAAAAAGCGTATGCACGGTTAGGCCAGAACTGCAAAAACGGCGGAAGAAGAAAGCCAACAGTTTCAAAGAGGTTTCGGGCCTGATAGGCCTCGAACCCTCAATAATAACTAGAGGTTTGGGCCGCTTCGCGGCCCTCACATCTAGGCCCGATCAGCTACATCACAGCTACGTTGCACCAGTGATCCAACTGATATGGCCATATATGGAGATGCGCAGTAGGGTGGGGTCCTAGCAGCCAGATAAAAGTTGCTGCGGCCAAAAAGAAGAAAAGATGCTGTGGCTAAAATGTTAAAATGTAGTTTTATATTAACTGTACAATATGTAAGTACACTGAAGGCGGGGAAAGAAGCCTAAGTATTAGCCAGAGCACTAATCAATAGTCTGTGGCAAGTTTGGAGGCAAGTGGAGTGATCTTGTGCTGACCAACCCCGGAGGTACTTTTTTCCCCCCTCCTTTTTATATTTTAATTTATTACCGTTTTTAATATTCTCTTTCAACAGATAACACCGATTTCTTTTTAGCTTTTCCCTTCTTTTAAACACCAATCACTAAGGTTTTCCCGCTTGGAATTACAGGGAAGAACCAGGTCTAAATTGAAAAATCACACCCAGTGTGAAGTGAGCGGTGCTATTTATGAGTTATTAATTTCATCATGCATCTCGGTAGCCAATCACAGCACGTCCTGCGAAGTGACGTGCTTACATTTTTTACATTATTATTAATTTCATCATGCGTCTCGCTAGCCAATCACAGCACGTCTGCGAAGTTTGAAGTTAATTTCATCATGTGTCTTGCTTGTCAATCACAGCACGTCCTGCAAAGTTTAGCCCGTGTTTTCCACAGCATGGCGTTACAGCGAAAGACACATTTTCACGACGGAAAGAAAAACTTTCACCACGGATGGGTCCTAAACCCTCTTATAGGAGCGGTTGCACCGCTCAAAAAGTGAGCCGAAAGGGCTGAGGTTGTGGTGCTTAATCCACTTCCTCCATATTAGAGAAGTCATCATCGTCGCCCTCTAGCAGTGGGATCACGTCTGAGACGGCGGCTGCGGAACTGGCCTCCTCCTCCGCGGTCGCATCGTCATCGTCGATGCCCAGGCCGATCTTGATCATCCTGTGGATGCGGTTGGAGTGCGTGTGGGGGTCGTCCAGGCTGAAGCCTGACGACAGCAGGGCCGTCTCGTACAGCAGGATGAGCAGGTCTTTGACGGTCTTGTCGTTCTTGTCGACGTCAGCCTTCCGCCTGAGTGTCTCCATGACGGGGTGGTCCGGATTGATCTCCAGGTGCTTCTTGGACGCCATGTAGCCCATGGTAGAGTTATCTCTGAGGGTCTGGGCCTTCATGATGCGCTCCATGTTGGCCGTCCAGCCGTGAGCGCTGGTCACGATGCAACAGGGAGACGTGACCAGTCTGTTGGACACGGTCACCTTCTCGACTTTCTTGTCGAGAATCTCTTTCATGAGCTTGCAGAGGTTCTCAAACTTGCTCTTGTCCTCCTCCATTTTCTTCTTCTCTTCCTCGTCCTCGGGGAGCTCCAGGCCCTCTTTGGTGACAGAGACGAGGGTCTTACCGCCAAACTCCTTAAGCTGCTGGAGGCAGTATTCGTCGATGGGCTCTGTCATGTAAACCACTTCGAAGCCACGTTTGTGCACGCGCTCCACAAATGAAGAGTGAGACACCTGCTCCTTGCTCTCACCTGTGATGTAGTAGATGGACTTCTGGTTTTCCTTCATGCGGGAGACGTACTCCTTGAGGGAGGTCATCTCATCACCAGACTGGGAGGTCTGATAGCGTAGCAGCTCAGACAGCTTCTTAAGGTTCTGATTGTCGGCGGTAATGCCCAGCTTCAGGTTCTTGGAGAAGGCTTCATAGAATTGCTTGTACTTCTCCTTGTCCTCAGACAGCTCTTCAAAGAGGTCCAGGCATTTCTTGACAATGTTCTTGCGGATCACCTTGAGGATCTTGTTCTGCTGCAGCATCTCTCTGGAGATGTTGAGGGGCAGGTCGTCAGAATCGACCACACCACGCACAAAGTTCAGGTACTCTGGTATGAGCTCATCACAACTGTCCATGATGAAAACCCTCCTGACGTACAGCTTGACATTCTTCTTTTTCTTGTTCTCAAATTGGTCAAAGGGTGCGCGGCGGGGAATGAACAGCAGAGCTTGGAACTCCAGCTGGCCCTCCACAGAGAAGTGCTTGACAGCCACGTGGTCCTCCCAGTCATTGGTCAGACTCTTGTAGAACTCTCCGTACTCCTCGTTGGTAATCTCATCAGGCTTTCGGTTCCAGATGGGCTTGGTCTTGTTCAGCTCCTCCTGGGCGATGTACTTCTCCTTGATCTTCTTCTTCTTCTTTTTGTTGTCCTTTGAGTCCTCCTCTTCGTCTGAGCCCACGTCTTCGATCTTGGGCTTGTCGTCACCAACTTCCTTCACCTCTTTCTCAGCCTTCTCCTCCTCATCAGCGGCCTCGTCGTCACTGATCTCCTTGTCGCGCTCCTTCTCCGTAAACAAGGTGATGGGGTAACCGATGAACTGGGAATGCCTCTTGACTATCTCCTTGATCTTCTTCTCATCTAGGTATTCCGCCTGGTCCTCCTTCAGGTGCAGGATCACCTTGGTCCCACGGCCAATGGGCTCACTGGTGTCAACCTTGACTGTAAACGAGCCTCCGGCCAAGGATTCCCAGGCATACTGTTCGTCGTCATTGTGCTTGGTGATGACGGTCACCTTGTCGCACACCAGGTAAGCAGAGTAGAAACCAACACCAAACTGACCAATCATGGAGATGTCAGCTCCAGCTGTCAGTGCCTCCATGAAGCCCTTGGTGCCAGATTTTGCAATCGTACCCAGGTTGTTGATCAAGTCAGCTTTGGTCATACCGATACCGGTGTCGAAGAGGGTCAGGGTGCGCTCAGCTGGGTTGGGGATTATGTCGATCTTTAGCTCCTTGCCACTGTCCAGTTTCGTGGCATCTAACAGACCTTCATAGCGGATTTTGTCCAAGGCATCGGAGGCATTGGAGATCAACTCCCTGAGGAAGATCTCCTTGTTGGAATAGAAGGTATTAATGATCAGGGACAAAAGCTGAGCGATCTCTGCCTGGAAGGCAAAGGTCTCAACCTCTTCCTCTTGGTGCATGGTTTCAGACATTATGGAATATTCCGTCTAATCTTGAACAAGTTGCTAGCAATTAAAGGTCAAGTCCAACAAAAGCCAACAAGATGATAACAGTGATTGCCGACATTATATAGTCTGACCGAGCTCTGATCTGACATCACAAACAGCACAAACCGTTGTCAAACAACGCCAATTAGTGCAGGAAAGTCCTTAATTTGGCGTTGTACTAGTGCAGTAACTGTTTTCAGAGTACCTGGAGGCCAGTCTGGAGCTGTGTGGAATTCCATATTTGGCCAAGAGTAATGTCTAAGATATGTACATTTTTCCAGATGTTACGCTTTAGCATTGAGGGTAGTGGAGTATTTATCTGTGAGGTCGCTAGTTAAACATGTTTTTCTAAAAACTAGAGTGATTGCATTCGGACGTGTGGCCTCTACAGGAGCATATTATATAGCACCATTTTACAACCAGGATCATAGTGGTAAGTCTATTGTTTTGACATTATAGCTGATAATGAAATCCTCACGAAGGAAAGGAATGTGACGTTTACTTCCAGAATCTCACTGCGACAGTCTATTGATGACATCAGTGTGGTTGAACTCCATATTTGGGCACGAGCGAAGGACAGGCATACACACTCACATACATACATAGAGGTTGTAGAGTACTTAGTGCAGTCCTTGAAGGCCAGGCTGACGTCAGTCAAATATGATGTCATCACTATGAAGTCAGTCGTCTCCATATTTGGCCATATTGGGAGAGAGACAGACACAACACAGACAAGAGATTTGTGGAATTTAAAGAAAGATGCCCACATGCACAAATGAATGGAGTTTCACTTAATCTTCCCTGCTGTCAGTCTGTGATTTAAGATGGTGACTTGGACATACTTATCTGCACACATTACTCTCTTAAATTGCACTGGGTCGGGTCCACTGAATTTCAGCTGAAACAATAGTAATGCTAATGACAAGCTAACACCGTTATTGGCACATAACTGCCAGCGGTTATGTGGTGACCAAGCCCCCAAGACCGGGAGGGCTTTGTGAAGCAAAAGTTGACAAGTGGCCATCTCTGGTACTGCAAGTCTGACAGTTCATGGCTCGACCAATGGGCTCGATTCAGCTGTCCCAAACCGCCGATCCAACCAATATGCCCATGTATGGGCATGCCCATGGGCATACACTGCATGACATCAGGGATCTCCGTATATGGGCATAAAAGGAACACAGACAGACAGACAGACAGACAGACATGGAGGGAGTTTGAGACGTAGATGCGAAAAGGACAAGCAAATGCGTTGTAACCTCAGTGATGTGACGCTGACGCATATTCAGAATGAAAGCATGCGCTAGGTGAGCAAAGTTCATTGAAATGAGTGGGACAGGGTTTTCTGCGCCCTCTACAGATAATGACTGCGTTCGGAAATACGCTCTGAGAATCCGCTCAGTTTTCAGAGTGCTCTGTGCAACAGAGAACAACCAGAGAGCACTCTGCAAGGCAGATGGTTAAGCAATCAGCCATTGGACCAACAGACCTAACCCTAAATCCTGGGTTTAAGTGTTTTTCAAACTGCAAAAAATCGCGGACAATCTAAGGGCGGAGCTTACTGGTGAAAGTGATAGATGTGTTCCTCATGAGTCAAGGCACATGTGTAAGCAAGTTTCACGGCTGTCGGCCAAACGAGGCATGACTTTTGCCTGTTTAAAGTTTGCATTTAAAAAAAATTGCTATAGCGCCCCCCTTTGGCCAATTGGAGTAAGATTGGTTTCAGTGATATTTGGAATGACCCTCTACATTACTACTAAATTTCAAACAAATGTGAGTCTGCATGTATGTGTTAGGGGCAGATGAATAATTGTCATAAAACTGCAATATTCATTGGCTCATAAAAGCTTAATTTTTTCATTTATGGAAAATCAGCGACTAAAGTTTTTGTCGGCATAGGTCCAAAGTACATGTAGAACGTTTCATGCAAATTGCTCAAAAATCACTGCAGAAACACAGGTTTAAGTGTTTTTCAAACTGCTCAAAATGGCGGACAATCTAAGGGCGGAGCTTATAGGTCAAAGTAATAGATGTGTTCCTCATGAGTCAAGGCACATTTGTAAGCAAGTTTCACGGCTGTCGGCCAAACGAGGCATGACTTTTAGCTGTTTATAGTTTGCATTTTCAAAAAATTGCTATAGCGGCCCCCTTTGACCAATTGGAGTAAGATTAGTTTCAGTGATACTTGGAATGACCCTCTACATTACTGCAAAGTTTCAAACAAATGCGAGTCTGCATGTAAGTGTTAGGGGCAGATGAATAATTGTCATAAAACTGCAATATTCATTGGCTCATAAAAGCTTAATGTTTTCACTTTAAAAAAAATCCAGTCCCATAAATCTGTTGGTCCAAAGTTCATGTGTAGAAAGTTTCGTGCAGATTGCTCAAATATCCCAGGAGGAGATTTTTTTACAGTTTTTCATATAATTCAAAATGGTGGGAGATCTAAAGGTCAGAGGTCAAAAGTCAGAGTGTGAAAGTTGTTAGGCATGAGGAGACGCATGTGTGTATCGAAGTTTCATGGCTTCGCGGCCCTCACATCTAGGCCCGATCAGCTACATCACAGCTACGTTGCACCAGTGATCCAACTGATATGGCCATATATGGAGATGCGGAGTAGGGTGGGGGTCCTAGCGGCCAGACAAAAGTTGCTGCGGCCAAAAAGAAGAAAAGCTGCTGTGGCTAAAATGTTAAAATGTAGTTTTATATTAACTGTACAATATGTAAGTACACTGAAGGCGGGGAAAGAAGCCTAAGTATTAGCCAGAGCACTAATCAATAGTCTGTGGCAAGTTTGGAGGCAAGTGGAGTGATCTTGTGCTGACCAACCCCGGAGGTACTTTTTCCCCCCTCCTTTTTATATTTTAATTTATTACCGTTTTTAATATTCTCTTTCAACAGATAACACCGATTTTTTTTTAGCTTTTCCCTTCTTTTAAACACCAATCACTAAGGTTTTCCCGCTTGGAATTACAGGGAAGAACCAGGTCTAAATTGAAAAATCACACCCAGTGTGAAGTGAGCGGTGCTATTTATGAGTAATTTCATCATGCATCTCGGTAGCCAATCACAGCACGTCCTGCGAAGTGACGTGCTTACATTTTTTAAATTATAATTAATTTCATCATGCGTCTCGCTAGCCAATCACAGCGCGTCTGCGAAGTTTGAAGTTAATTTCATCATGTGTCTTGCTTGTCAATCACAGCACGTCCTGCAAAGTTTAGCCCGTGTTTTCCACAGCATGGCGTTACAGCGAAAGACACATTTTCACGACGGAAAGAAAAACTTTCACCACGAATGGGTCCTAAACCCTCTTATAGGAGCGGTTGCACCGCTCAAAAAGTGAGCCGAAAGGGCTGAGGTTGTGGTGCTTAATCCACTTCCTCCATATTAGAGAAGTCATCATCGTCGCCCTCTAGCAGTGGGATCACGTCTGAGACGGCGGCTGCGGAACTGGCCTCCTCCTCCGCGGTCGCATCGTCATCGTCGATGCCCAGGCCGATCTTGATCATCCTGTGGATGCGGTTGGAGTGCGTGTGGGGGTCGTCCAGGCTGAAGCCTGACGACAGCAGGGCCGTCTCGTACAGCAGGATGAGCAGGTCTTTGACGGTCTTGTCGTTCTTGTCGACGTCAGCCTTCCGCCTGAGTGTCTCCATGACGGGGTGGTCCGGATTGATCTCCAGGTGCTTCTTGGACGCCATGTAGCCCATGGTAGAGTTATCTCTGAGGGTCTGGGCCTTCATGATGCGCTCCATGTTGGCCGTCCAGCCGTGAGCGCTGGTCACGATGCAACAGGGAGACGTGACCAGTCTGTTGGACACGGTCACCTTCTCGACTTTCTTGTCGAGAATCTCTTTCATGAGCTTGCAGAGGTTCTCAAACTTGCTCTTGTCCTCCTCCATTTTCTTCTTCTCTTCCTCGTCCTCGGGGAGCTCCAGGCCCTCTTTGGTGACAGAGACGAGGGTCTTACCGCCAAACTCCTTGAGCTGCTGGAGGCAGTATTCGTCGATGGGCTCTGTCATGTACTTGAAAAGGAAGGAAGCAAGCACTCAAGACGAGTTTTCGAAGTACCAAAGTACAGGGTGCACGGCTCAGGCAGATACAGTTCATAGAAAGGAATGCCAGCACTCATTTAAATCCATATAGGATATTTATTTAATAGCTCATAGCTCCCCAGCACACAGCGTCAAAACCGGACGTTTCGGCCCAGAGGCCTTCTTCAGCGTATATGCCAACACATTGTTTTTGTGTCACTTATAAAGGGACCTTGGTGCAACGCACAGAGCGGTCCGGGTAACAACAAAATAAGACAGTCATTTGATAACAGTCATTTTTTAACACAAGGGTCACCATAAAACAAAAAAGTATATAGAAAAAAGAAAAAAGAAAGAAAGAAAAAATACTTATTACCTAGAACATGATTTTTTAGCAGTAAAGCGGCAGTTTTACAACCCTAGTCTGTGCGAGTCCCTCAGTACTCCTTCATAAAGACAAACTCAGATTTCATTCAAGACTTGCACATTTATAAAAAATGTAAAACACATTTTTTAGATACCGAAGTATACACAATGTCACTTGAAAAAGAGGCATTAATCGTTCATTGTCACATCATCAATTCATTGCTCTACAAAATAAACTAATTTCCCTCTCAAGTGGTATGCTCTGTTAGCCTGGTAAACCCTCCCTCCAGAATTCTCATTTGTATTTTATTTCAGGAGTGAGTCTGGCCTGCAGACCTATATGGGCAATTTGGCTGTGGGCTGGAGCTGGGCGGGAGTAAAGTAGCTTTGATGTCCAAGTGGCCCTTTGATGTCCAATTAAGCCACTTTAGGCTGCAGTGATTATCACCAGGAGTAATTGGTTTGTCTTTGATGTTAATGAGCAGCTTGTATGAAAGGTGTATTGATTAATGACGTGTGAACCACTCGGGTTCCACCTGATTGGCCTACCCCCGCTGTCAATCACAAAACAATGAGCGAGGACGCTGATTGGCTCGGTTATTTGGTAATGCACTAGAAACGCCCATACAAGCCTTCATGCCAGACTCACTCCTGGAATCAAATGGAAATGAGATTTCCGGAGGGAGGGTTTACCAGGCTAATGCTCTGTCTGTTTTACACACAATAAATACTATAAGAAACAACCTAATAAGAGTTCTTCATTTAGACCTTTAGGGTGTTCCGTTTGGAGATAGTGTATCCACCATGCCTCTCGTTGCAATAGAAGTTTTTCACGATCCCCACCTCTTTTTAAGGGCAATATTGCCTCAATACCCTGAAACCTTAAAGCACAGACTTCATGTCCCACCGCATTAAAATGTCTAGCAACAGGTGATTTTTCATCCTTGTTTCTAATATTACTTTTATGTTCTGAAATTCTAACTTTAAGTTCTCTTTTGGTTTTACCCACATAACAAAGGCCACAAGGGCATTTTAGTAGATAGACCACAAACTTAGTTTTACAGGTGATAATGCTTTTAACATCAATCTTTTTTCCTGAATGTGGATGCAATACATGATTCCCTCTGATCATTGCATTGCAATGAACACAGTTGTAACACGGAAAGTTGCCCGTAGGCAAATCTGACATAAAATGCTGTGGTGGAACATAACAGTCTGCCCTCACTAAAGAGTCCCTCAAATTTTTGGCACGTTTGTGTGCAAAGATGGGGGGCTCCTTGAAAACATGACCCACATTAGGATCACTCGATAACACATACCAGTATTTTTTCACAGAATTCTTAATATCAATGCACAAAGGGGAATAGGTAGTGGACAAAACGATCTTTGACTCCCCTGCACGAGCAGGTTTTGGAGTTAACAAGCTAGACCTCTCTTTCTCTCGAGCTCTCTGTACATTAACACTTAGCACTTTATCACTATAACCTTTAGTTTTGAAACGATCGCACAAGTCCTTAGCTTGTCTTTCGAAAGCACTGTCAGTACTACAGATTCTTTTCGTCCTCAATAGTTGACTGTAAGGTAAGCTTCTCTTTAACCCTGACGGGTGATAGCTAGAAAAATGTAAATAATTGTTTCTATCAGTTTGTTTTCTGTAGACACAAGTAGAAATTTTATCTACCTCTCTCTGTACTAATACATCCAAGAATGACACGGATTCTCTACTAGACTCTAAAGTGAAGGATATCGATGGCATTCTAGAATTAATATAAACCTTAAAGGGTCTACACCATGAAAATCACTTTTTTCTTGTTTTTTTGTATTTTTTGGGGTACCCAGTGTCTCTTGTACCCAAAAAAATGTTTTTTTTTTTAATTCAATCATTCCTTCTCATTTCATGGATTTCCAGAATGGGCGTGTCTGAACAGGCGATCTCAGAATGGAAATGTTTATGATGTCACAAACATTATTGATGGCAAACCCAATGTTAAATGAAAAGTGCCCGAATCGCTCCGAAACTTTTTCTACCCCCCCTAAGTGGGGGTCTACGAACAAATACTTCGGGCTCGGATTTTGGCTCCGCCCCCCGGAAGTGGGTGAAACAGGCACCTCAAACACTTGGTGGAATTGTTCAAAAATGTTCAAAGTGTTTTTTTTTCGATTTTGTATTTTTCTTAGATGCTTCTTTTTATGCAGAATTTCCCCCCTTTTTTTTTTTTTTTTTAATAATTTTGTTTAATATTATTTTTTATTAACAGACAGAATTGCTCAGTAGCCCCCCCCTGCCCAAGAGGACGTTTTGGTATTGCAGCTGAAAGTGCTGTATAAGCCAGAGACAATTGACTTGGGATGAGTATATCTGAGTGATGATTTAGGCTCAAACCTTTTGAAAAAGGTTTGAGGGACATACACCATATGATATTAAATATCAAATATTTTTTTTAAATTCATGGTGTAGCTCCTTTAAACTCCTCCAACTGTTCCACTGACCCAGAAAAAATGAAAAAACGTCATCAATATATCTAAACCAACATCTTAACCAAGGAGAAAAAGGATTGTTATTGTACACAAAGTCACCCTCAAATTTTCCCATAAATAAATTGACATAATTGGGGGAGCAGGGACTTCCCATGCTCACCCCTTGACACTGTAAATAATAAGAGTTCTCAAATTTGAAATAATTTTTGTTTAACACAAGTCGAGTCAGATCAGTGAGAAAATCAGTAGGGGGAGTTTTAGCCTCTCTCTGGTTCAAAAAATAAGTCAGGGCCTCGAGCCCTTCTTTATGAGGGACATTAGTGTACAGGCTAGCCACATCCATAGTACACAGGAGATCTGAGTTAAGGGTGTTCTGAACCGAATCTAATTTGTTTAGAAAGTCTGTAGTATCTTTAACAAAAGAAGGAAGCTTAGCTACCAACTGTTTAATATGTAGATCTATATATTTGGACATAGGTTCAGTCAAAGACTGAGTTCCTGCTACTATAGGACGGCCCGGAATCGGTTCAACCAAACTCTTATGTATTTTAGGAAGAGAGTAAAAAATAGGTCGCACAGGATGTATTTGAAACATGAAGTCATATTCATTTTTTGAGATGAATTGGTCGTCCAGTGCCCTCTTAAGAAAAACCTCTATTTCTTGTGCGAACTTTGCAGTAGGGTCACTGCTTAAAGGTGTATAAAAGTCACTATTACTCAACTGTCTTGTAATTTCAGCTCTGTAAGACGTTTTATTCAACAACACTATCGCACCACCTTTGTCAGCATTACGTATAACAATTGTCTCATCTTTAGCTAAATTGGCCAAAGCCAGCCTCTCTTGAGGAGTTACATTAGAGTTAACCTTCGACTGTTTGTTAGCATGAAAAACTGTCATGTACACCACTTCGAAGCCACGTTTGTGCACGCGCTCCACAAATGAAGAGTGAGACACCTGCTCCTTGCTCTCACCTGTGATGTAGTAGATGGACTTCTGGTTTTCCTTCATGCGGGAGACGTACTCCTTGAGGGAGGTCATCTCATCACCAGACTGGGAGGTCTGATAGCGTAGCAGCTCAGACAGCTTCTTAAGGTTCTGATTGTCGGCGGTAATGCCCAGCTTCAGGTTCTTGGAGAAGGCTTCATAGAATTGCTTGTACTTCTCCTTGTCCTCAGACAGCTCTTCAAAGAGGTCCAGGCATTTCTTGACAATGTTCTTGCGGATCACCTTGAGGATCTTGTTCTGCTGCAGCATCTCTCTGGAGATGTTGAGGGGCAGGTTGTCAGAATCGACCACACCACGCACAAAGTTCAGGTACTCTGGTATGAGCTCATCACAACTGTCCATGATGAAAACCCTCCTGACGTACAGCTTGACATTCTTCTTTTTCTTGTTCTCAAATTGGTCAAAGGGTGCGCGGCGGGGAATGAACAGCAGAGCTTGGAACTCCAGCTGGCCCTCCACAGAGAAGTGCTTGACAGCCACGTGGTCCTCCCAGTCATTGGTCAGACTCTTGTAGAACTCTCCGTACTCCTCGTTGGTAATCTCATCAGGCTTTCGGTTCCAGATGGGCTTGGTCTTGTTCAGCTCCTCCTGGGCGATGTACTTCTCCTTGATCTTCTTTTTCTTCTTTTTGTCTTTGTCGTCCTTTGAGTCCTCCTCTTCGTCTGAGCCCACGTCTTCGATCTTGGGCTTGTCGTCACCAACTTCCTTCACCTCTTTCTCAGCCTTCTCCTCCTCATCAGCGGCCTCGTCGTCGCTGATCTCCTTGTCGCGCTCCTTCTCCGTAAACAAGGTGATGGGGTAACCGATGAACTGGGAATGCCTCTTGACTATCTCCTTGATCTTCTTCTCATCTAGGTATTCCGCCTGGTCCTCCTTCAGGTGCAGGATCACCTTGGTCCCACGGCCAATGGGCTCACTGGTGTCAACCTTGACTGTAAACGACCACCGTCTGGGCGTGGCTGAACACTGGTAATCTTATAACATCCAGGATACATTTCACCTCCATAAAGTACGAGTTGGGACTCTGAACAAGGCGTTTCTGTGCCTCCTCTGCTCTTCCACGGGGGATGGATGGGTGCAGCAAGTCCTTTGCAAGTGGCATGTTAGCAAGAACTTAAGCAAAAACTTTTTTTTGCATCTGCAGCCTGTATTTATTTTATTTTCCAATCTTTTTAATCCATTCTTATTAATTACTTGATGCCATCCACTCTTCATTTTCATCCAAAAACAACAAGATGACCACGATGGCGATGGGGTGGTAGGGTTCCTCATTCCTCTGAGAAACAACGTACAGTGTCAGTATGTATGTAGCCTACACCATGGGCTAAATACATACTGACACTGTACTCCCTCATGCTCAGGAGTAACGATCAACAGTGTGTCCAGAGTGATCTCGGTGCATTGGGCTATGAAACGAAAGAAAGGTCGAACATCACCCTTGTTGGCCGTGTCCAGAGCTGCGTAATACTCAGTACTTTGTTCTTTGCGAATTGTAATGGGTGGGTACCGTGCCTTCATGAGTATCAGGTTCATTAGCAGCCGTGATGTGCGCCCATTGCCATCGACAAAGGGGTGTACATACACCAGTTTGTAGTGGGCGAGTGCTGCATACTCAACAGGGTGCAGCTGAAGGGCCTCCTTAGAGTTGAGCCACTCGACCAGTTCTTGCATGTGTCGGTCAAGATCCTGAGGGTGGGGTGGAAAATGTTGGCCTACTAACATTCGCACCTGGCAGGTGCGCAGCCTCCCTGCATCCACAGGGTCAGCGTAGAAAAGCACTCTGCGGTGGATCTCCAAGATGTCTGTGACGGTGATGTCTCCAGCTCTAGACAGCAGGGTGGTGTTAATATATTTCATGGCTGCATCTATGCCAATGGTCTCGTTCTGCTCCTGCAGGCTCTTGCCAGGTACGGCATAGCCCGTCCCAATGATTTGGCGGATGTCGAATTGAGTCAATGTGTTACCTTCAATGGCCACTGTGTGGTATATGTGGTGGTAGTAGGTTTCCTCCATTACCCGTCGGAGGGCAGAATTACCCTTGGGAATGGACATAAGCCTGCGCACTTTGCTGTCGATGATACCAAATCTGGTATCTTGGTCAATCTCCTCCACCAGAGGGATGGTGCGGTCTCTGCTCACCAGAGCCCTCTCATGACAAGGTGAGATAGGCAGGGCCTTGGTCTCAACCTCTTCCTCTTGGTGCATGGGTTCAGACATTATGGAATATTCCGAATCTTGAACAAGTTGCTAGCAATTAAAGGTCAAGTCCAACAAAAGCCAACGAGATGATAACAGTGATTGCCGACATTATATAGTCTGACCGAGCTCTGATCTGACATCACACACAGCACAAACCGTTGTCAAACAACGCCAATTAGTGCAGGAAAGTCCTTAATTTGGCGTTGTACTAGTGCAGTAACTGTTTTCAGAGTACTTGGAGGCCAGTCTGGAGCTGTGTGGAATTCCATATTTGGGCAAGACTAATGTCTAATCAGATATGTCAATTTTTCCAGATGTTACGCTTTAGCATTGAGGGTAGTGGAGTATTTATCTGTGAGGTCGCTAGTTAAACATGTTTTTCTAAAAACTAGAGTGATTGCATTCAGACGTGTGGCCTCTACAGGAGCATATAGCACCATTTTACAACCAGGATCATAGTGGTAAGTCTATTGTTTTGACATTATAGCTGATAATGAAATCCTCACGAAGGAAAGGAATGTGACGTTTACTTCCAGAATCTGACTGCGACAGTCTATTGATGAAGTCAGTGTGGTTGAACTCCATATTTGGGCACGAGTGAAGGACAGGCATACACACTCACATACATAGAGGTTGTAGAGTACTTAGTGCAGTCCTTGAAGGCCAGGCTGACGTCAGTCAAATATGATGTCATCACTATGAAGTCAGTCGTCTCCATATTTGGCCATATTGGGAGAGAGACAGACACAACACAGACAAGAGATTTGTGGAGTTTCACTTAATCTTCCCTGCTGTCAGTCTGTGATTTAAGATGGTGACTTGGACATACTTATCTGCACACATTAGCCTACTCTCTTAAATTGCACTGGGTCGGGTCCACTGAATTTCAGCTGAAACAATAGTAATGCTAATGACAAGCTAACACCGTTATTGGCACATAGCTGCCAGCGGTTATGTGGTGACCAAGCCCCCAAGACCGGGAGGGCTTTGTGAAGCAAAAGTTGACAAGTGGCCATCTCTGGTACTGCAAGTCTGACAGTTCATGGCTCGACCAATGGGCTCGACTCAGCTGTCCCAAAGTGCCGATCCAACCAATATGCCCATGTATGGGCATGCCCATGGGCATACACTGCATGACATCAGGGATCTCCGTATATGGGCATTAAAGGAACACAGACAGACAGACAGACAGACAGACATGGAGGGAGTTTGAGACGTAGACGCGAAAAGGACAAGCAAATGCGTTGTAACCTCAGTGATGTGACGCTGACGCATACTCAGAATGAAAGCATGCGCTAGGTGAGCAAAGTTCATTGAAATGAGTGGGACAGGGTTTTCTGCGCCCTCTACAGATAATGACTGCGTTCGGAAATACGCTCTGAGAATCTGCTCAGTTTTCAGAGTGCTCTGTGCAACAGAGAACAACCAGAGAGCACTCTGTTGAGTCGGTCGGTTGTCCAGAACCACCGATCTCACGACATGCCCATATATAGGCATATATTGTGGACATCCAGCTGTCCCAAAGTGCCGATCCAACCAATATGCCCATGTATGGGCATACCCATGGGCATATACTGCATGACATCATGGATCTCCGTATATGGGCATAAAAGAAACACAGACACAGACAGACAGACAGAGTATATGGGCGTAAAAGGAACACAGACAGACAGACAGACAGACACAGAGATCTCCATATATGGGCATAAAAGGGACACAGACAGACAGATGGTTACATCAGGTAGGCCAACGTGTATAACAGGCATTACAAAACTGGGTGGGGCATGCATTCCCAACTTGCATCGTTTCCGAGTAGGCCCAACGTGCACCGGTCTTGGTCTAGTAGTAATAATAATACTAATAATACTAATAATAATCACTAATAATAATAATCATTATTATTAGTAATAATAATAACTAGATGTCCTCGCATCTAGTTTTCCGTCGTCACATCATCTTTCCGTCGCGGCCCTCACATCTAGGCCCTAGATCTGAGGCCTGATCTGAGGTTGGTCCAGACAGAGTCCAAAACTCATCAGATGTCAGGGTGTTCAAACTCTCCAAACTTTCCTCTGTCATCCCTTCTAAGACACCACCACTATAGAGTACAGAAGTCCTGACGTCACTCGTCCATCCCCAGGTTCGTAAAGTAATTTCTCTATGGAGAATAACATTGGGTCATCATAGAATCGTCTCATATAAGAATTGTGGTCCAAAAATAAACAAACTGTCTCGGCGATATTGTCAGGGGGGTGGCTCTGTATCGTTTATGATTGTCAGTCACTCATATTTAAAACAGTCAGTTTCTCTCCATATTAGAGAAGTCATCATCGTCGCCCTCTAGCAGTGGGATCACGTCTGAGACGGCGGCTGCGGAACTGGCCTCCTCCTCCGCGGTCGCATCGTCATCGTCGATGCCCAGGCCGATCTTGATCATCCTGTGGATGCGGTTGGAGTGCGTGTGGGGGTCGTCCAGGCTGAAGCCTGACGACAGCAGGGCCGTCTCGTACAGCAGGATGAGCAGGTCTTTGACGGTCTTGTCGTTCTTGTCGACGTCAGCCTTCCGCCTGAGTGTCTCCATGACGGGGTGGTCCGGATTGATCTCCAGGTGCTTCTTGGACGCCATGTAGCCCATGGTAGAGTTATCTCTGAGGGTCTGGGCCTTCATGATGCGCTCCATGTTGGCCGTCCAGCCGTGAGCGCTGGTCACGATGCAACAGGGAGACGTGACCAGTCTGTTGGACACGGTCACCTTCTCGACTTTCTTGTCGAGAATCTCTTTCATGAGCTTGCAGAGGTTCTCAAACTTGCTCTTGTCCTCCTCCATTTTCTTCTTCTCTTCCTCGTCCTCGGGGAGCTCCAGGCCCTCTTTGGTGACAGAGACGAGGGTCTTACCGCCAAACTCCTTGAGCTGCTGGAGGCAGTATTCGTCGATGGGCTCTGTCATGTACACCACTTCGAAGCCACGTTTGTGCACGCGCTCCACAAATGAAGAGTGAGACACCTGCTCCTTGCTCTCACCTGTGATGTAGTAGATGGACTTCTGGTTTTCCAGTCAGTTTCTGGCGAAAATTTTACTAATTTGGCGGAAGTAACATTAGCGTTTTCTCACCGTCAGTTGATGCTTAATATCCATAAGAGTCAAATCATTTGTTTATATTTGGAACACAGTTCTTATTTGACGCGATATTAAACACGTCTATGGGAATTCAGAACGGGGTGGGGAAACCGCGACCCAGGTAAGATGTGTAAATTACGTCAGACTTCGGTGCTCTATTGCACCATTGTTTAAACCACCACTCGTCATAGTCTCCAAACATTTCCTCTGTCATCCCTTCTAAATAGTCAATTTCCTCCTCGTGCTTTAGTGGTGTGTGTAACAGATTCACATCATCATCCTCTTAATCCTTGCCCACATTGTATTGTCAAGTTCTTCCCTATTTACTTACTTGGCCTAGTCACTCTGCACACACGTCATGCGAAGTCCGGCCCCTCTGGCCTCTCTTCTCCTCTCGGCTCCTCTCATCCTCTCTAGCCTGGGCAGCATTCCTTTTCGGGTATACAGTATGATCCGGTCGGGAGCGGAAGTAGCCCTACGTCACCGGGCGCGTCATTCGCATCATCAACCGACCGGATCGCGACAATCCGGAAAGACCCACCCCAGACTCACCCCAAAATAGGTCCGTCCTAATAAAATCCTTGATGCGGCGTAGTTTAGCTTATTTTTTAAATATAAATGTGAATGTACTTTCCGGAGACTATTTAACGTCTGTATTATCCGTATTATCCCACGGGGAAATTCTATTCCATTTAAATAGGGATTGGGGAACCAAAACAAAGCGGCACCGCAAAACCGGATCGCGACAATCCGGATAGAGGATTCTTTTTTTTTTTTTTTTTCAGTAGGCGTGGCCTAGACCGGATCATATGGGTCTTTAGTATCGCAGACCAGGCTTTCCTCCGAGGTGGAAAGACTGGTGACGCGAGGTTACATCCCCTCTCCTCCCTCCCCGCTTTGCTTTGCGGCCCTAACCTCTAGTCCCGACCTCGGTCATGTGATAAAGAGGTCAGACTTCCTGTATCTGGTTGCTATGGCAACCTGCCAGATCAGGCAAAGGGTCTGATAGGCAAATCAGAGAATCAATCAAGCCGAGAGTCTGATCACAGATCGAGGTGGGGTAAGATGCCTAAAATATAGCCATAGCTCTGATCAACAGTCTGTGGCAAGTTTCGGGGCAAATGGAGTGATCCTGTGCTTGCTTACCCCGGACGAACTTTCGGAGCTTTTGTCAATTATATAGTAGTAAGAAGTAAGATGATAATAATAATTATTATTATTATTACATTATTATTATTTGGACACTTTATGATTTATTTTTTATTATCATTTTGTGTAAAACGTATTCCTGATTCCTGGTTCTACATTGGTTTTCATTATACCGTAGGCCTATTTGTTATTCGTCACGGAACCTATAGTCAAGTCAATGTCACTCACATTTTAAGTCCACCAACCAGAAGTAAAAAATGTTACGTTTGTTAACCTACACTTGTAGGCTACACAGCACTTGCAGGCTAGGCTATTGCTTTCGATTCTGTTTTAGCACATTAACGCAAAGCGTGACTGTTAGCTCTCTGCCCTGCCCGACGAGGGCGTTTTACATGATTTATTAGAGTTAAACTCATGGTAGCCATCTGCCATATGAGCTGTGGTGAATAAATACATGTCTGTTCCTTTAAGCGCGATGGGGTTGACGTTGACCACATTTCCTGGTTTCACTCAAGGAGGATATACACAAAAAGGAGAGGTCATATACGTCACGTTCCAAGCACAGTAGATTCCTAGTACGTTCCAGTTTTGCTGTGGTCAAGTTTAGGAATAAGGTTAGGTTTAGGCATAGTTTACCGAGGTTATGTTTAGGAATGATTGATTGATTGATTGATTGATTGATGTACTTTATTAAGTGAGACATGAGAAACAGTAGCCTACATGGAAGTACAATTCACAATACAACCGAAAATGTGATAAAATAATGCCTAATAGTAGCCACATTATTGGGATATATCTGAAACGCGTGAAGCGTGCGAATAAACTAAATAAATAAAAATGAAATATTGCCACCCTTTGTCATCGGTTATTTTATTTACCAAATAAATTATTTGACGAAAGGCAACAAAAAATGTACCGTAGATTCACATATTGTTTAATCATAGGGGTGCACGTGCAACAGTTAACTCATCGATTTAACCTGTTATTAAAACACATTGCATTTGATTTTAGTAACTATCATTTTCGAGAAATAGTGAAAATAGCTACAAGCTCAGAACTACACCTGAGCTTATAGATCTGCTGTTCTATAAAATAAAATATGGCTTAAAGTGGTTTATCAGTCTAATTGATTTAGTAAATTATAAATAAATAAATACATAAATAAATACATTACAACATTTTTGAAAAGTAATTTATTTATAAGTCATCAACAAAGTAATCACAAAGAAGAATATGACTTTTACAGGGGCCAGTTTCGAATTGCAGCCACCTGAAGGTAGGCCTACTCTTTTAGGGCAGTTTTGAAGGAGTGTAGGGTTTTACACTCCTTCACTGCTTAGGGCATTCCACATTTTTTGTTGCATAGCAGGAGAACAACCCCTTGTTTGTGCCAAATCTGGGTTGGACGTGATCAGTGGAGCAGTGTTCATTTTGACAGCACATTTTTATTCAGTCTTAGTCTTAGTCTTTTGAATAACACACCATTTAGTTTGAGTCCTATTTTAGTCTTCTGAAAATTGTTTAGTCTTAGTCTAGTCTAGTCGACTAAATTAACACTGCAGTGGAGCTACCTCTGGTGTTGTGATTGTGGACTTCATTTACGTTTTTGAAGTAGGCTACTTTGACAGTACTTTGACAGGTCTCCGCCGAAAACAAGCGCTCCCTAAAGTCTCACCTCCTCCCACGGAAACAATAATAGCCTCCCCGGAGGTGCCTATAGAGCGTGATGACGTATATGTCAGCTCCTAGTTCAATGTACTCCTTGGTGGTTTCGGTTGGGTGCCGTGTGCCTCCACAAAAAAAAAGAAGCAAAAAAAAAAAAAAAGCAACAACGGATATAATAATATCTCTAACAGGTTATCTATCTGACTGCCGGGTGGGTTTAACCATTTTACACATCTTATCAACACGGTTTTTATTTGTATTTATTTTTACCGGACGCTAAACCCTGGTGGCTTTGCATCTTTTTTTTTAAGTTTTATTTAATTAAAACATTTTGCTCATGGAATATTAGGGGCCGAACAGAGGAACGTTGGGTTTATAGTTGTCGGGGAGCTCGATGCGTGCGTTTGGGTGTGAGCAGCAGCCAGGCAGCGGCGGGGCGGGTAGGACAACACTGGGTGTGAGCAGCAGCCAGGCAGCCTCGGCGGGGCGGGTAGGACAACACTGTCGGGTGGCAGGTGGACGATATCAAAGCTGGGGAACAATAGCCTGGGTGAGGGGGGGAAGAAGAGGAAAAAAGGGGAAGGAGGGGGGAGGAGAAGCTGTGGGGGAGGAGGAAGGGGGAGCTGTGGATCGAAAGGTCACCAATTCGATTCCCGACCGGAACATCTCTCTAACCCACCCAAAGTCTTACCAAGTGATATGAATCTTTCAAATATAATTTAATTAGTGACACAAAGAGGTCAGTGTCTTGTTGAGATTGCCATACAGCCAAGCAGTTATATTTTGTATTGTTAAATACTTTACTGTAGTGATATTTTGTATCACTTTGTATGATGAACAGAGCTGAATTATTATGGACTGATCTTTATATGAAGTGTGTGACAGATTATATAGTCTTGTGCTACTGTGTGTGTGTGTGTGTGTGTGTGTGTGTGTGTGTGTGTGTGTGTGTGTGTGTGTGTGTGTGTGTGTGTGTGTGTGTGTGTGTGTGTGTGTGTGTGTGTGTGTGTGTGTGTGTGTGTGTGTGTGTGTGTGTGTGTGTGTGTGTGTGTGTGTGACTCAGTCCATAATTATCATAATTATAGTGTATGCATATATATATATATATATATATATATATATATATATATATATATATATATATATATATACACCATATTATAATTATGGACTGAGTTGTATGCAGCGTGTAGCGCGCACACACACACACACACACACACACACACACACACACACAACCTATGGACTCACACGCTGAAGCAGATATATTTGCTTGACTGCTATTTTTACAGATATCTTTGGTTTTCCCCAGCTAATTAGAATCGAGCATTTCCATTAAATGGAAATGAGGAGGTGTGATTTGAAAACAGCAGTCAATGAGAGTGTAGCTTTCCCATCTTATGGGGGAATTAGGAAATGCTGAAGCGTGATTGCACGTTAGGTAACCAGACTATCCCTCTCCCGGCACAGCTCAATCACTAATGTGACAGCCTGTGAGTTTGAAGGTTGAGTGTTCGATTCCTGTCTGTGGCCATGGATATTGTAGAGGCCTGGCTTCATTAAAAAAAAGCGTCTTTGGATTCTCCTTTTTCACTGACCAAGTCTGTGGACCAAATAGCTCAATCAGTAAACTTTTAGCCTCTTATTCTGAAGGCCCCGGTTCAAACCCCACTCCATGCAGGTTACATTTAAATTGCATTGTACAAAACATGACCCTGTTAATTAAGACATGTGCAATTTAAAAAAAATAACATGAAATGCTTTTTTGAGAGTAGTTGTTTTTTATGTATGACATACTTTCTTGTGAAAATAGCCGATCTACAATCTCACAACTTTTCAGATAGCAACACGTTGTGAGCTTGTAGATCGACTATTTTCACTAGTTTCCATTCCGAGGAGACAAAAAAAATATTTTTTGGTAAATGTTTTGTGAACCAGTGATCTAGAGTAGTTAGCGAAACAGAGGCTTGGTTCATAACGGACGGAAAAACGTATAGATATCAACAGACACTATCAGGGTCATATCTCTAGCTCAATGAGAAGAGAGCCAGCGTGTGAGTCCATAGGTTGCTGGTTCGATCCCTGTCCCCAACAATGTGTTGAGGTGATCATCATTTGGAATTCTTAATTTTACAAATAGTGTTTCTTGAGGTTAGGTCTTTGTTTTACTGAGGTTAAGGTTAGTGAGGGTGGGTGTAGAAAAGAATCATCTAGTCAGCAACCTTCCCCCTATTCCCATGGATTGGGTCCACCCCTCTCACCTGCTCTCACTCATCACCAATCACACCTGTCTTCACTCACAACTCATTAGTGGCCTGGTGGCTTTTTCTTTGAAATAATGTGTAGTCTTTCAAATATTTAACTTTAAGCGCCCAATGCCACGTTATTGGCCATGGCCATTTAAAGGGTAGCAACATTAACAAACACATGAGCCTATACCTGTAACAATGCTCTATACAACAGGGAACCAGATTACTCATATGCTGTGTTGCTTTTGCCAGGACTCGATCCCATGACCTTGCGGTTGAGAGTCAAGAGCTTTTCCAACTGAGCGACCCAGACACAAGAAACAATATACATTCAAGTATGAACGTGCAACTTTTACACTACAGATTTTTTTTACATCACTGTCGGATTTAATAAAAAAATCTAAGCTGTGTGATATATACATTTTGAATTAAGACCATTAATATCAACCCATGTCCCTCTGCACTCTAGCAATCAGTGCACCTGGTGATACCTAGCCTGTCAGTCATTGGCTCCTCAATGGTGCTGAAAAGTAACTATGTACATTTACTCAAGTACCAATACAAATGCTTACAATGCACTTCTACTCTACTACAATTACAGCATATGACAGCTTTAGTTACTTGTTACTTTGCAGATTTAATTATTAATAAAACACCTACAGTAAACACATACAGCCGATCTACAATGTGACGCATTATGAGCTTGTATATATATAATAAGCAATCCATGCTGTATGATAACTTACCACAAATGAAATCTAATTCTGTCTATCCAATGGCTCAGTCAGTACACTGTCTACCTGCCAGTCTGTAGGTCCCTGGTTCAAACCCCTGAACAACTGAACAAAAATCATGACTTTGTTAATTAATGCATGTTCACTTTTTAAAGACAAGATGAAATGCCATTTTGACAGTATTTGTTTGTCAATTTCTGACATATGTTGTTGTAGGAAAGAGTCATCCTAGTGTGCAACACTCCCCCTGGCCTATTCACATGGATTGGATCCACCCACCTCACCTGCTGTCACTCCCTCTCAATCCATAATCACACCTGCCCTCACTCAATCCTCATTAGTCTCTCTCTCTCTCTCTCTCTCTCTCTCTCTCTCTCTCTTAATTATTCTTCTGCCCCTAACACATAAATGCATATTCATATTTTTGTGAAACTTTGTAGTATTGTAGAGAGTCGCTCCAAATATCACTGAAACCAATCTTACTCCAATCGGCCAAAGGAGGGCGCTATAGCAATCGTTTGAAATTCCAAACGTTTGGCCGACAGCCATGACACTTGCTTTACGCATGTGCCTTGACTCATGAGGAACACATCTGTCTCTTCAACCAGTAAGCTCCGCCCTTAGATCTTCTGCCATTTTGAGCAGTTTGAAAGACACTTAACCAGTTTTTCTGCCCGGAGTTTTGAGCAATTTGTGTGAAACGTTCTACACACACTCTATGGACCATTATCTGAAAATCTCTGTTGAAGTGAAGTTTGTACGTAAAAAAATTAAGCCTTCATTAGCTAAATAATATTGTAAAGGGCATGGCTTCATCAAAAAAGGAAGAAAAATCATCTTTGTGTGCTCCTTTCTCACTGCTGTCTTTTTGTGGATCGAATAGCTCATTTGGTAAAGTGCTCATAATGTGCCAGCCTATGAGTCCCAAAGGTCAAGGGTTCGATTCCTGTCAATGGCCATGGTTTGACGTGTCCATGAGTGAGGTTCTCAACCCCAATTGCCCCCCTCCGTACTATCCACAATCCCTCAGCTCAACTGTTGAGAATGCTCATTTGTTAATTGCATGGGCTGCTTTGTCTCAAGTTCAATCTATTCTGTTTCTACATCTTGTTGCATATCGCTTTTTGCCTCTCATGCCTCGAACCCGTTTATTGCTGCTTGCAGCTATATTTATTATTATTATTATTATTATTATTATTACATCTAATAATAATAATTATTATTATTAATATTATATTAGTATTATTAGTATTATTATTACTACTACTACTAGACCAAGACCGGTGCACGTAGGGCCTACTCGGAAACGATGCAAGTTGGGAATGCATGCCCCACCCAGTTTTGTAATGCCCAGTTATCCACGTTGGCCTACCTGATGTAACCATCTGTCTGTCTGTGTCCCTTTTATGCCCATATATGGAGATATCTGTGTCTGTCTGTCTGTGTTCCTTTTATGCCCATATACGCTGTCTCGCTGTCTGTCTGTCTGTCTGTCTGTCTGTGTTCCTTTTATACCCATATACGGAGATCCATGATGTCATGCAGTATATGCCCATGGGCATGCCCATACATGGGCATATTGGTTGGATCGGCAGGTTGGGACAGCTGGATGTCCATATATACGTATATATGGGCATGTCGTGAGATCGGTGGTTTTGGACAACCGACCGACTCAACATCGAGTGCTCTCTGGTTGTTCTCTGTTGCACAGCCGCCCAGAGCACTCTGAAAACTGAGCAGATCAGTTACTGTGTACCTTTGCCTTTTTTGCAGTTTCTATATATATGTATTTTTACAGAATCAAATGTTTTATGGTCATGATTTACCAGGATCGTGGTTGGCTTGTTTCCATGCTTAAAACTCTTATATAATATAATAATATATAAGTTTCTGAAATCTCTATTGAAAAAAAATAATGGGCTTTCTATCTGTGGAATCAAAGCCGGTGAAAAGAAATGGCTGCCATTATTATTCCCTATGACATTAGTCTTGCCCAAATATGGAATTCCACACAGCTCCAGACTGGCCTCAAAGTACTCTGAAAACAGTTACTGCACTAGTACAACGCCAAATTAAGGACTTGCCTGCACTAATTGCCGTTGTTTGACAACGGTTTGTGTTGTGTATGATGTCAGATCAGAGCTCGGTCAGACTATATAATGTCGGCAATCACTGTTATCATCTCGTTGGCTTTTGTTAGACTTGACCTTTAATTGCTAATAACTTGTTCAGGATTAGACGTAATATTCCATAATGTCTGAAACCATGCACCAAGAGGAAGAGGTTGAGACCTTTGCCTTCCAGGCAGAGATCGCTCAGCTTTTGTCCCTGATCATTAATACCTTCTATTCCAACAAGGAGATTTTCCTCAGGGAGCTGATCTCCAATGCCTCCGATGCCTTGGACAAAATCCGCTATGAAGGTCTGTTCGATGCCACGAAACTGGACAGTGGCAAGGAGCTAAAGATCGACATAAAACCCAACCCAGCTGAGCGCACCCTGACCCTCTTCGACAGCGGTATCGGTATGACCAAAGCTGACTTGATCAACAACCTGGGTACGATTGCAAAATCTGGCACCAAGGGCTTCATGGAGGCGCTGACAGCTGGAGCTGACATCTCCATGATTGGTCAGTTTGGTGTTGGTTTCTACTCTGCTTACCTGGTGTCCGACAAGGTGACCGTCATCACCAAGCACAATGACGACGAACAGTATGCCTGGGAATCCTTGGCCGGAGGCTCGTTTACAGTCAAGGTCGACACCAGTGAACCCATTGGCCGTGGGACCAAGGTGATCCTGCACCTGAAGGAGGACCAGGCGGAATACCTAGAAGAGAAGAAGATCAAGGAGATAGTCAAGAGGCATTCCCAGTTCATCGGTTACCCCATCACCTTGTTTACGGAGAAGGAGCGCGACAAGGAGATCAGCGACGACGAGGCCGCTGATGAGGAGGAGAAAGCTGAGAAAGAGGTGAAGGAAGTTGGTGACGACAAGCCCAAGATCGAAGACGTGGGCTCAGACGAAGAGGAGGACTCAAAGGACGACAAGGACAAAAAGAAGAAAAAGAACATCAAGGAGAAGTATATCGCCCAGGAGGAGCTGAACAAGACCAAGCCCATCTGGAACCGAAAGCCTGATGAGATTACCAACGAGGAGTACGGAGAGTTCTACAAGAGTCTGACCAATGACTGGGAGGACCACATGGCTGTCAAGCACTTCTCTGTGGAGGGCCAGCTGGAGTTCCAAGCTCTGCTGTTCATTCCCCGCCGCGCACCCTTTGACCAATTTGAGAACAAGAAAAAGAAGAACGTCAAGCTGTACGTCAGGAGAGTTTTCATCATGGACAGTTGTGATGAGCTCATACCAGAGTACCTGAACTTTGTGCGTGGTGTGGTCGATTCTGACGACCTGCCCCTCAACATCTCCAGAGAGATGCTGCAGCAGAACAAGATCCTCAAGGTGATCCGCAAGAACATTGTCAAGAAATGCCTGGACCTCTTTGAGGAGCTGTCTGAGGACAAGGAGAAGTACAAGCAATTCTATGAAGCCTTCTCCAAGAACCTGAAGCTGGGCATTCACGTCGACAATCAGAACCTTAAGAAGCTGTCTGAGCTGCTACGCTATCAGACCTCCCAGTCTGGTGATGAGATGACCTCCCTCAAGGAGTACGTCTCCCGCATGAAGGAAAACCAGAAGTCCATCTACTACATCACAGGTGAGAGCAAGGAGCAGGTGTCTCACTCTTCATTTGTGGAGAGCGTGCACAAACGTGGCTTCGAAGTGGTGTACATGACAGAGCCCATCGACGAATACTGCCTCCAGCAGCTCAAGGAGTTTGGCGGTAAGACCCTCGTCTCTGTCACCAAAGAGGGCCTGGAGCTCCCCGAGGACGAGGAAGAGAAGAAGAAAATGGAGGAGGACAAGAGCAAGTTTGAGAACCTCTGCAAGCTCATGAAAGAGATTCTCGACAAGAAAGTCGAGAAGGTGACCGTGTCCAACAGACTGGTCACGTCTCCCTGTTGCATCGTGACCAGCGCTCACGGCTGGACGGCCAACATGGAGCGCATCATGAAGGCCCAGACCCTCAGAGATAACTCCACCATGGGCTACATGGCGTCCAAGAAGCACCTGGAGATCAATCCGGACCACCCCGTCATGGAGACACTCAGGCGGAAGGCTGACGTCGACAAGAACGACAAGACCGTCAAAGACCTGCTCATCCTGCTGTACGAGACGGCCCTGCTGTCGTCAGGCTTCAGCCTGGACGACCCCCACACGCACTCCAACCGCATCCACAGGATGATCAAGATCGGCCTGGGCATCGACGATGACGATGTGACCGCGGAGGAGGAGGGCAGTTCCGCAGCCGCCGTCTCAGACGTGATCCCACTGCTAGAGGGCGACGATGATGACTTCTCTAATATGGAGGAAGTGGATTAAGCACCACAACCTCAGCCCTTTCGGCTCACTTTTTCACTAAGGGAAAACCTTAGTGATTGGTGTTTAAAAGAAGGGAAAATCAAAAAAAAAAATCGGTGTTATCTGTTAGAGAATATAAAAAACGTTAATACATTAAAATATAAAAAGGAGGGGGGGAAAAATGCTTCCTTTTTTTTTTTTACTCAAGAAATGTGTGAGAGAGATTCAAACCCAGGCTGCAGGTTTTTTTTTCACCAGCAGAAGACAAGCAAGAAGACACTCGTATACACCAGAGGGCTTCTTCCACCAGTTCAGGACCTTTCTGGTGATTCTAGAGGGCTGAGGACAAGTTCCTCTGCCCTCTAGAATCAGTGAAAAAAAGTGAAAAAAGTGGGGGATAAAATGAAAAAACGAGGACTTAAAGGAGGAGAGAGAGAGAGAGAGAGAGACAGACAGAGAGGGAGAGGGATATATACTCTGTATTAAGACTTTTTTGTTCTGAGAGGAGGAGAGAGAGAGAGAGGGAGAGAGGTACTCTGTATTATGACTTTTTTTCTGAGAGAGAGGGGTGTATTCATTATGTTCAGCCTGGTCACCTTTTCGACTTTCTTGTCGAGAATCTCTTTCCTCTGGTAGGACAGATGCTCCTTCCTCCTCAGTGACCCCATATAATCCCAATTCCTCTCTCCTTTGAGCAGGAATAAGGAAACTCGACACGAGTGGCAAAACGGCGGACCCACTTCCGGTTCGAGCGAGAGAGAGCATAGAGGAGCTATAGGACAAGCCTTTTTCTTTTCCTTTTCTTTTTTTCTCTTTTTTTTTTTAATAGTGACAGTGAAAAGAGAGAACATGAATGGTGGTGGGAGATAGAGAGAGAGACAGAGGGGATAGCATGAAGAAAATACTTGCTTTTCTCCTTGGATGTTGTAGGCCTATCTTCTTAAACGTTATATTTGGGTATGTCATTTGGGTACCTCCTCCACCCATTTTCCAACTTAACAAGATCAATTTTCTAGCTCAGTGGTTCTCAACCTTTTCAGGCCGCGACCTCCCAAAATAATCATATTTGAACTGGGGACCCCCCAAAAAATAATCATATTTGAGTTGAGGCATTACATTTAGTTTGACTCAGTTCCACAGCCAAGCTATTGCTTGTAGATCAGCTATTTACAAAATGTTTTCCTCTATTTTATATTATTTGACAATTTGGCCAATGTTTGACCAGTTTTTATAGTTTAGTTTGTTGATTACTTTTGATGCAGTAATGGTCTTTTTTCATTTCAAATCTTTTGGTTTATTTCTTTTTTATCTTCATTTTCTTTAGGTATTAAATACATTGTCACTTTACTGTCATCTGGGGACCCCTGGGGGTCCCGACCCACAGGTTGAGAACCACTGTAATCTAGCTAGTAATGAAGAGAGTGTGAGAATGAGAGTGTAAATGGAACCAAATGGAGCGTACGTTGTCCCCAGAGCTGATATACTGTAGGCCATTGGTTCCCAAACCTTTTCAGCTGAGACCCAAAAGGTACATTTATTGTTTCCCCGGAACCCAAACATACAAAAAGTGAGAAAAAAAACCCATTATGAATTAATGACTTATGCTCTACTGTATGTAATAGTGAAAATATAGACAGTCTACAAGCTCACAACGCGTCACATTGCGACACGATCTGACCTTTTTAAAATGTATTTTGTATTGACAATCTTATGTACAAAACACATCAGGTAATCAAGCAGCATGTACATCAACATGAAAGACATGGACAATATATATTACAAAATAATAATAATACATTTAAAAGACGGTACAATAAACCAATAAAATGTACTTGAGGGAGGCTTCTCTGTGGATCTCTGATGTCAAATTTACCATGGAGCGTATACGGTGGGATGGTAGATTTGAGAAGAATTCACAGCATTTGAAAAATATTCAAAGACACATTTTCGGCCCATTCAGCTATGGCCACTCATACGGCCTTAAAAGGGGAACATATAGGCTGCTGAGGACATCTAGTGGACAAGCAGGGGAACACGGGAGGTGCAGGCACAGCTATGACAGTTTGGTTATACATAATAAATGATTAATGAAGAAATTAAAAGGCTGGAGATCTTCTTCTCACAAATGCCAGTCATGGTTTCCCAACCCCAGTTTGTGTTTGTTTGTTTTTGTTTGTTTAAGGTCAGGCACTTTTGTCTTTGGAACATTTGAGGTCACATTCATTTACTTAGTGTTTTACTTGAAAGCGGCACTATATAACTTCTAATAAAATGAAAATGAGTCCATCTGTAAATGCAGTCAGTTGCAGCCTGTTTTTACACCTGGAGACAAGCAAGATACAATATTGTCTCTGTCGGGTTGGCAACCTCATATGTCCAAAACTGTTACGTTTCAGGATTCAAATTCAAGTGGATCTGCTACTTTTGATGCTTTTGTGTGACACTAGAATGATCAAGTAGGGAATTAATCCTATGTGAAAATTGGCTAATGGGAGGGCAGGCGGACCTCTGATGTCATTCTGGCCCACGTCAGCTCCATATATGGGCACTAAAGGAGGCATGCCCATATATGGGCGTATACTGATGACATCATGGATCTCCATATATGGGCATAAAGGGGACAAGGACTGACAGATACAGATATCTCCACATATACGCATAAAAGGGACACAGGTAGACAGACAGAAACAGACATCTCCATATATGGGGTAGAGACAGACTGGTACAATGGATACTCTGACAAAGCCCCCGACACTATGACTCAGACATATTTGGTCGGATCGGCATATTTGGTCGCGTCGCGAGCTTGTAGATCTGCTATTTTCAAATAGCTGAAGTATATGTTAAAGTGCTCATATGGCCCATAGTCGCTTCTTCTTGGCTGGTTTTCCTAGACCTGGTTGCTTGTTTCTCTCACAGAGTCTGGCAACACTGGATGTGAGGGCCAGGTAGTGGCTTCAAGAACAACACACAAAAAGTTAAAATATGGAGATGAGAGGTTTCTGCCCGACAGCAACGATACGTGGTTACATTACTACCCTCTAACTTGATCAGAGATGAGCACATGCAGATGTGAAGAACACATACCACTGCTGTCGGACAGAAAACTTGTATCTCCATTATTCAACTTTTTATGCATTCTTTTTTTAATGAATGGCCTACTTCATCATACAAGAGTGTTGCACAAAAGTAGTGAAAAAATATCAGATCTACAAGCTCACAATGCGTTGTGAGCTTGATTGTAGATTGGCTATTTTCACTCTTTTAAAATGTTTTTAAAAAAAGGGGGAAAAAGAACGGTTTGGACATAGAAGGTTTCCACCCGACAACAACAATATGCATATAATATACCGTTGTTGTCGGGCAGAAACCTTTTTTCGTAAATGAATGCCGCATTTGGTCGTACTATAGCCTCAGATCCACAAGCTCGAAACGTGGCATAAAGCGGCACGTTTTGAGCTTGTACATCTGCTATTTTTGAAATCCTGAAACCACAAAATATTTTCAGATGGGGGTTCGCGACCAAATTCATATCAATTTGGGGGTCCTTGACATGAAAGAGAACCCTTGATCTGAACAAATCGCGCCACTTTGTGCCGCGCTGCGAGCTTGTACACCTGCTATTTTTGAATGTTTTTGAAAAATATTGAAAGTATTTTGAAAAATATTGAAAAATATTGAAAGTATTTTGAAAAATATTGAAAGTATTTTGAAAAATATTGAAAGTATTTAAAAAAATATTGAATAATTTTGCTATTTTTTAACTCAAATCTTCTCTTCTGG
The DNA here is from genome assembly GCF_963280865.1 of Gymnoscopelus braueri. Classification (NCBI taxonomy): domain Eukaryota; kingdom Metazoa; phylum Chordata; class Actinopteri; order Myctophiformes; family Myctophidae; genus Gymnoscopelus; species Gymnoscopelus braueri. Next base: position 47,997,004 of record NC_137610.1, on the reverse strand, counting down.
TGGTCCCTGGCACAGAACAGTTTCAGATGGGGCGTCAAATATAAATCAATTTGGGGTCCTTGACATGAAAAGGTTTGAGAACTACTGATCATGGTTCGATGGTTAGAGCTGTGACATCTGAATATACTTCAGATATAGAAGAGCAGAATGTTAATAAACTGGATCATGACCAGCATGTGTTTAAAAGACTAGCAGGAGCTTGTTTACAATCTGTTACAAGTAGGATTGACTGGAAAAAGTGAGGTTTGCACTACTCTAAACAATTTAGACTCGAGGCCGATTTTAAAAACGCCTTCAAAATCCTAACCTAAGTTTTCAGAAAAACTCAGGTGGAAACCTCATATGTCCAAAACTGTTACTTTTCAGGATTCAAATTCAAAAGCATTATAAGTAGCAGATCTACAAGCTCTTTCACGACGCGTTTCAAGCTTGTGGATCTGCTCATTTTGATGCTTTTGTGTGACGCTGTAGTATGATCAAGTAGGGCATTACATTTATGAAAAAACACAAACAGTATTAAGTAACACGGATTTATAACGATATCTAAAATGACAGGTGCTTTCCCGGATTGAAAGGCTTTCCAGGTCTAAATGGGGTTAAATGAGGATTTTGTTCCCATGAGATCCTGATCTCTGGATCATGTCTTATTTCTGCTGCTATGACATACAGTAAGTACAGTAAGTGAGGTGTGTAGTGAAGTGCATTTGGAGTGGAAGGGTGTGTGTGGATGTCTGTTCACATGAAATGAAAAAAGAAGGAACTTCTCTGACATCTTCCTTTTGTTTTCAGATCAGTGTAGAATAAATGCTAGATTTGACACAAACACCTTTAGACAGAGAGACTATTTATAAATATATTGAAAAAATATAAATCTTTAGTTTAGAGATCATCACCTTTATCTGAATGTCTGAAGGCATACTCGTTCACTTAGTTAGGAAAGTCACACCATAAAAACAACCCTACAACAGCTGATTACATTGAATATAATTCTCAGCCACTTCTTTTCAGAGGCAGGACATTCAACCTTGCTTCTCTTATCATGAAGCACATGTTGGAACTCTCACAAACTCACTGTCCTCAGAGGACTTGCATAGAGAAATACTTATACTTATACTTACTGTCCTCATTGAATAGAATGTAGGGTAGAGACATACTTACTGTCCTCTTAGAGGACTCACACTAAAAACCTGACACTTAAATATCAAATTGCAACCTTTCATTGACTGGTGATACAAACACAAACAAGTGACACAATTAATTAACAATCACACTACGTGGATTACAGAGCAATGTGAACGACATGATGATGAAATGACAGGGATGATGAACAACCGCACTTCTTTCATGGCTGTAGTTTGGTTTTTAACTTAGTCAGTATCACTTTCTATGAAGCCCAGATGTCACTTATAATGCATTATATTTCAGCTGGTAGAGAAGAGAGCCTGACTTGTAATCAGAAAGGTCAACAGTTTGCCCCCTCCCCCGGTCTGCCCAGTCTATTATGTCTACTCTTATTAGGCTTTTTTAAATGTATTATTTCGATCTGCATCAACGTGTTGTGGGCTTGTAGATCGGTTATTTTCATGATTTTAAAATGTTTTCAAAATAATAACAAATGCTTAGTAAGATTAGGCATAAGGGACACGGCAAGATATGGCCCTATGTGTAAGCAAAGTGTCTCTGCCTGCTCCTGGGATCTGTATATTAATGACATCACTGCTACTAATAGTTAGAATGGATTCAATACAGTTTATATTAATGACATCACTGCTACTAATAGTTGGAATGGATTCAATACAGTTTATATTAATGACATCACTGCTACTAATAGTTAGAATGGATTTAATACAGAGGACATATTTCACATAATGTGCATCTCCTGGCAGATGCACTCTACTGACCTCTACTGGCTTTTTAAGTCAAGTTCACTTATGTAGCACATTTCATACAGCAGACTCGATGTGCTTCAAAATAAACTAGACTTATAGTAGCCATTGTACAAGTCAATATAATATTCATGCATCAATCCTGTATCATTCTAGACTTATAGTAGCCATTGTACAAGTCAATCCTGTATCATTCTAGACTTATAGTAGCCAAGTCAATATTCATGCATCAATTCTGTATCATTCTAGCTTCACTGTGAGTCCTGTAAATTCTCTCTTGAATGTTAGGCTATACATTAGATATGTAATATTATATCACAATAGAATGTTATACATTAGATATATAATATTGTCGCTGTTGGGCAGAAACCAACTATCTCCATTTTTAAACGTTTTTCTTTTCTTTTATAAATCACTATTGAACACCCTTTATGTCTGTGTGTGGGTTTTTACAAATATTGAACCAATGAAAAGCATTAAAAAGCGCTTCTGACTGAACCTTCATTGGATCCTCAAACTGTCTGTAAAACCTCCTAACTCCAACTTATTTTTTTTCCCTCGTCTGACTTTGTCATTCTAATCAATGATGGACAAAACAACTATCTCCACATTCACTGGTCACTTGAGCTGTATTTGGGTAAAGTGATGATAATATAAGGACACATTCAAGTATATGACAATGTATAAAGTCAGTAAGTCACCATACCAACTTTGATGAATGATGAGGCAGTATTGTGTTGTTTTAAAAACATATTCTTTAGTTTTTTTTTCCCGAAAGGTTAAAAGTTTGGACTTATTTAGTTTTTGCCCGACAGCAGAGATATTATATTACAATAGAATGTTACATTAGATCCAAAATATTATATTAGAATAGAATGTTATACATTAGATCTATAATATTATATTAGAATAGAATGTTATACATTAGATCTATAATTTCAATTACAAGCCCATCGCATGTGTGTACCAAAAATAATAACTATTTTAGGTGGACCATCAGAGGACCTTGACTTACAAAAGATAAACTTGGACATCAGAGCCTGCAATGTTCTGCTTTATTAACAATGTGTCTGATTGTTATTAAATGGAACAACAACTGCCCCCCCCCCCCTCTCCTTCAGCATGCAGGTGGATCTGTGAGGTTATGTATTTTCTTAAAATAGAAAAGATAAGTTACACACTGTGGGGATCTACTGATAAGTTTGCTAGTTTGGCAGCCTTTTCTCTCCTATGCAGAATGACTGACTGTGCATCTTACCTGTTTAAAATTGGGTATTGCAAACATACTATTGCATTGTAAACATATGAATGGTGGAACTAGTACTGCAGTACCACCCTCCACTGACTCAAACGATAGGATATAGAATTAAACTTACCGCTTCACTACCTCCCAACTCCTGCTTCAAATTGTCCTTATATAGATTATAATATAATAATTGTTGTACATTGAAGCCATGCAATCAGCCTATCCACAAACACACAGCTATGACCTCTGATCTGACCTCTGACAACCCACAGTAATTCTGACCCATTTGTGTGCCATCTGGACAGGGATTGGAACCGGAAACCTTTGGGATTCTAGGGCCCCATCTTGTATGCCGCGCCCTTTATGCCTAAACCTTTTAGGCATTTTTTACTATTTTTGAAAAACACTTTATAAATGATGATAATAGCCGATCTACATCGACACGTTGTGAGCTTGTAGATCAGCTATTTGAAGTATTTTTTAAATGTTTTTCAAAATAGTAAAAAAAATACCTTAACGTTTAGGCTTAAGGGGTAAGGCGGCGTGTAAGATAGGGCCCTGCTTCTTTGACCTCTGACTACCTACAGCTGCCCACATATTATTTCTACCAGCCTACACTAATATAACAGGCTATTATTTTTTACCAGCCTACACTAATATAACAGGCTATTATTTGTACACTAATATAACAGGCTATTATTTCTACACTAAAATAACAGGCTATTATTTCTACACTAATGTAACAGGCTATTATTTCTACACTAATATAACAGACTACAACCATCCATTTTGCTTTTAGACAGACTATAATGTCCGTACAGTAAATAAATCCTTGACCTGCAGATCTTTTTACATCTGGAGCACAAACAATAAACTTGAACTGATACAATGGTACTAGTAGAGTTTGAAATGATCTAACACTGCCTGACAGATACTCTCAGTGACATGAAGTAAAACAAATAAAATTAAATAACTTTAACTAAATGCACCGTTTATAGTGTCTGACATTCTTAGTTAGTGGAGAGAATAAAAGCTTAACTTTGACACAAACACCTTTTTAGACTGAGAAAATGTACACATGTGTGGTTTATGTGTTAGAATAAACTTCAATCATTTTTTTTAATATTTAACTGAAATTCTGAAGGCATGCTCACCACACCAGAAAAACAGCCCTACTACATTTATTTGAATAACAACAGCTGATTACATGAAACATATTCTCAGCCACTCTTTTCAGAGCCAGCTCATATGCAACATGTCGATGTCCAGTTGCACATTAACTTTCCACTGGGTACAATGACACGTCCAATGATGGTTTATCAGGTGGCTTTTTGGGGTATAAAAGGAGGCTGCGAGACACCAATAGTCACTCTGTTTCAGAATGAAGGGCTGTGTGGCTGTGCTTGTTTTACTGTTCTGTCTGTCTGAGGCTGGGACTCAGGGGGAGACTGGACGGGTCAAGGAGAGAGAGACTAGTGTTGAACCAGGTAGCCTCCTACAACTTGACCTCTGGACTGAGCTGAAAGAGGTTAGGGACATGGTGCATAGCCTGGGAGCCACGGTGATAGAACAGAGAGGGAAGCTGAGTTACACAGAGGCCAGGGTGGCAGCCAGTGAGGAAGAAGCCAAAGAGCAGAGAGACAAGGTGCTCCGTCTGGAAACTACCGTGGTCGAACAGAGAGAGAAGCTGAGCAACATGGAGGAAGAAGCCAAGGAGCAGAGAGACATGGTGGTAGAACAACGAGTGCAGCTGAGGAACACGGAGGCCAGGGTGGCAGCCAGCGAGGAAGAAGCCAAGGAGCAGAGGATCTTAATCAGAGGTTAGAATGGTCCAAATGGAGCTTGATTAAGATCTAACGGTACAAGCTTAAATGTTTCATATAGTTTAATATACATCTCTCTGTGATATTTTTCAGTAATGGCTGCCAAATTGAGGGCCAGTGAGTCCCACGTTGGAGACCTCCAGAGCAGGCTGAATACCACAGAGGGTCACGTTGGAAACCTCCAGAGCAGACTGGGTGCCACAGAGGTCCAAGTTGAAGACCACCAAAACAGGCTGAATGCCACAGAGGTCCAGGTTGAAGACCACCAGAGCAGACTGGGTGCCACAGAGGTCCAGGTTGAAGACCACCAGAGCAGACTTGGTGCCACAGAGGTCCAGGTTGAAGACCACCAGACCAGGCTGAATGCCACAGAGGTCCAGGTTGAAGACCACCAGAACAGACTGGGTGTCAGTGAAGTCCAGGTTGCAGACCTCCAGAGCAGACTGGGTGCCACAGAGGTCCAGGTTACAGACCACCAGAGCAGACTGGGTGCCACAGAGGTCCAGGTTGAAGACCACCAGAGCAGACTGGGTGCCACAGAGGTCCAGGTTGCAGACCACCAGAGCAGACTGGGTGCCACAGAGGTCCAGGTTGCAGACCACCAGAGCAGACTGGATGCCACAGAGGTCCAAGTTGCAGACCACCAGAGCAGACTGGGTGCCACAGAGGTCCAGGTTGCAGACCACCAGAGCAGACTGGGTGCCACAGAGGTCCAGGTTGCAGACCACCAGAGCAGACTGGGTGCCACAGAGGTCCAGGTTGAAGACCACCAGAGCAGACTGGGTGCCACAGAGGTCCAGGTTGCAGACCACCAGAGCAGACTGGGTGCCACAGAGGTCCAGGTTGCAGACCACCAGAGCAGACTGGGTGCCACAGAGGTCCAGGTTGAAGACTTGGAGAAAGAGAGTGAAGGTGATTTGAACCTGATGATGTTCAGTTGATGTAGGCAGGAAAGAGCAGTGTTGAAACATGACTTAAAGGACGACTTCACCCATTTAAAAAAAATCTTAACCTGCCTACCAATGACATCATCATAAGGCAGGTTTTTATTTTTTTCCAAACAACATTTAAAACAGTTTTTGTTTGTATTAACACGAGAACAGTGGCTTCCATCATAGCATGCTAATTTCCAGGAATAGAAAGCTTGCCGTTTCTATTAGCTTGGATTCCCGGCCATCGATGATGTCACTGGTAGGCAAGTTTCTGAACTGTCCACAGCCCTCCTCTGGGACACAGAGTGAGTAGACAAAAATGGTATCATATTAAAATGAGCATTAGTGAGGACCAATTATATGAAGATAGGTTGGGTGACGTTGTCCTTAGTGTTAATTACTTCAGTTCAGAGAATAGATACTGTGTTGATAGTGTAATTTACTGTATTGATCATATAATCCACATGGGAAAGCAAATGAAACTATGAGTAATTATGAATGACTTAAAGGGATAGTTCACCCCCAAAATGACTTTTTTTCTATCAATTACACACCCCATGGAGACTTGAATTCATACAGTAGATATTTTTTCGTTTTTGTCGCATTCCTAAGCCAATAATTTGATGAAAGGTGGCGGCTCCGGCAGGAGACTCAAAGTTGACACTTTGAGTCTCCTACCGGAGACATTAGCATCTTTCCACCGGTCATCAAATTATCGGCTTAGGAATGTCACAAAAACAAAAAAAATCTCCATGAATTCCAAGCTTCATGGGGTGTAGAATTGATAGAAAAAAAGTCATTATTTGGGTGAACTATCCCTTTAATGGTAATATTGTGTTGATTTCAGCCCACCATGCTCAGCTGTCCACCGTAGAAACAAAGCTGACTGCTACTGACAACCAAGTGCAGGAACTGAGGAGTAAGTATATGTATGTTCTAATCTAAAAGGACTGAATAGGCCTACTGAAAATTATATTCCCCAAAAATGCGCACACAAAATATATATTGCAAACTAGTAATCTAAGTGAATTTAAGATCAGTTTCCATACTGTAGTTAAACAGAACCCTATCATCCTTATCCACTGGCAAACAATTAGGTAAATAAGCAGATCTTCATGATCAAAACGTGCTGCAATGTGACGTGCAGATATGCATTTTTTTTTGGAGAGATTTGGTGTAGAGGGAAATACTAGCAAGCCTACTATAGAGGCCTGGGGGACCCCTGTCAATTAAGTAGTAAGGGGTTATTAATGATGAATAATGTGTAAATGTTAGACGTGTCATGATCACAATAGGCTATGTTACATTCAGCTGGTCTGAACCAAAGTAGTGACTTTACCTTCTTACAATATTAAAATATCACTAATGAGAGTCCAATGAGGTGAATGAAACCACCTGACCTTTTATTGAAAGTTAAATTCATGTTTTTACAAGTAGATTCAAGTATTGCAATGATCTTTATACTGGTTCTCCTATCATGACAGTTGAGAGATAACAACTACTTCTAAATTCTGCAGCTAGACCTTTAGAAGGAAAGAGATCAGATCCCTCTTTTAGCAGCACTACACTGGCTTCCTGTTTTATTTAAAAATAAAAACATTCACCTCCTACTTGAATGCAGCTTTGAATGTTCTTGCCCCCTCCTGTATCTCAGAATGCCTGTCCCACACTGAACTTAGTCAACTAAGATCCTATACTGTGTAGACTTACTGAATATTCACAAACTCACAAGAATACCAGTAGATACTAGAATGTTCAAGTACTGTAGCCACTGTTTAGTTGTACTACTTTGTCTTGTTGAAGCTGATAGTTGGATGTAAGCTGCTTTACTGCATGCAAGACAATACATTTAATACATTTGATTGGTGTGTTGAATTAATAGTCTAATATATGATTTTATTAATATTATAAACAATGTGATAATGTTTCTGTGTTGACAGGCAAACCAAAGGTGGCCTTTTCTGTTGCATGGTTTGAGTGATTCTGGAACAGTTAGTTCTGACACCCCTCTGGTCTACGAGAAAGTCTTCACTAACATCGGCAACGCATACAATCAAATTACAGGTAGGTTATGATTAATTCATGTTAATTCACTTTATAGAATCAATTTGTTTCCTCAACTTAAAGTTTAATGTCATTGGTTAATGATAATGATTTATATAATTAATTAACAATTATATAAATCAGTAGTTCTCAAACATTTTCATGTCAATGACCTCCAAATTGACCGTTTGGATTATACCAAATTTGTCACTATGTTCTGTGAGTTTGTACATCTGCTATTTCTAATAGTCCGATTATAAAATAAGGTTAAGGTAGTTAAACTGATTTTGATGCTATATTAATACATTTTAATATACGCGTGCGTGTGCGTGTGTTCTACAGGTATCTTTACAGCAGCAGTGAAAGGAGTTTATCAGTTCAGATTTACTGCAGCTCACATGTGGTCATCAACGAATGTGTTTATCCAGATGTATAAAAATGAACAGAGACTCATTTTGAACCATGCATGGAATAGTGGTAATTGGGCATATGTATCTAATGGAATGATCATGGAGCTGGAGGAGGGAGACAGAGTTTACATGAGTTTACCTGGTGGGCAGAAGCTCTATGATAACGCAGACAACCACAACATGTTCAGTGGTTTTCTCATCTATCCTATGTAACAGTGCTACTGGTACCATTACATTAAAGAGATGAGTGTTCATTGGCCCCCATAATGTTATTATGTATTCTATCAATAAACACATTATTCAAAAGCATTATTGTTTGTCTTCTTGTATGTTTTACTGATTATCTTTAAGACTATAATATATCTAGTCCATATATGACACATGCAGTATGAGAACATCACACCATGTTTATCACATCATATTCAGTATTGTAAGAAGACAGAATATTCAGTATTGTTCAAGATTAACCTTTTACATTGTCTGACATTTTTAGTTTTTAGATCAGTGGAGAGAATAAATGCTGGATTTGACACAAACACCTTTAACCCATTAAGACCTGAGGCCGATTCTTAAAGTGTCTTTAAACAGATTTCTGAAAAACTTATGCTGCCGTAGTTCTCAAACTTTTTCATGTCAAGGACCCAAAAAATTAGATGTATTTGGCCGCCGACCCCATCTCAAAACATTTTGTTCCAGGCACCCCCCGAAGCAAAGATTTTAGTTAAAAATGTTTGCTTTAAAAATATACATCCTATAGTAGTTTCCTAGGGCGTTCACTTCCTGTCGATTTGATCAGGTATCAGGGATCAAAGCGACAGGAAGATGCCCACAACGCCCTAGGAAACTTTTGGATAGGCTATATATTCAAAGATTTGCACAAAAATGTCAATCCCTTTGTGGTCACATCAGAGTTCATATTTATTTATTGTTTCGGCCTGTAAATTACATTAGTTCGGTTTCTTTTAGAGACCAGGGATAAGGGACAAACAACAAAGGGATTTATTTATTCAAACCGGTTTAAAATACAGTTATTAAGTGTCATGAAGTTACAAACAAGGCAACTCTCCTACCGGATCAAAACCGTTAGGAGAAGGCGCGCTCAACTCAAGCAGAGTCTTGAGGAATAGTCTCTTGTAACTTTGTGAAAATTCTTTATTAATGGGTGAATGTGAATAGTGTCATTTGTGTCAAACAACATAATTAGCTGACCACAATATTTTTGGCTTCAAGGTACATTTACAGCACATTTATGGACACTGTGTGAATTGAAGCGTTGAAACTAATCCTCATTCATTAGAAATGACAGTTCCCATATGATTAATTGTATTCATTTATTTGTAATACAATGGCCGGGTTCAGGTGAGATGAGTGTGTGGCACTGCTTAAAACACCAAACTCACTTGTAGCACTTATAATTTAAACAATAAAATATAAGTAATAAGAATTTCTAAAGTGCAGGGTGCTTAAGACTAAAATCAAACAATTTACTGACTACGCCACCTTTAGGAGGTCTGGTCCTCACTAGTAAAATCAAGGCCCCACATTAGCTCTTGAAACGGTTCCCCCATATCCTTAAGGCCGCCCCTGGTCAAATTTATATATATTCACAATTTGAGCTATGTAGCAATGCAGGTCAAATCAATCATCATGTCATCAGTATCCCAGTCATCATGACATCACTTATGTCATTTGTTCTTGTACAAGCTGCCTATTGAAAAACGGGCAGCTGACCTCCATTGGAGGATATTACATGGAGTGACAGCTACAAACAGACACATACAGTAGCACACCTTGATCCTATCCACCTGTTTCCTAGGCTGTGTGTTTTCCACTTCCTGTCGATTTGATCCAATGAAATCCAATGAAACTGGTCAGATGACCAATGATATCCAATGAAATTGACAGGAAGTGGAAAACACACAGCCTAGGAAACAGGTGAATACTCACAGGGTGGGGTGTGCTTTTTGTTCTATTGAGGAAACGTTAGCACATCTGTTAACACCAGGTTAGGGGATCTATTTAGATTATTGGAGTTTTGGTTTCTAGGGTTGGGGGAGTGTTTTTCTTCTGATTTATTTGTATTTGGTCCAAAATACTCTGTCAAGAAGAAAAGAGTCCATGTTCTAGTAAACTTCATGTCAGGGGTGGCCAAGCTGGCTATCTGGATAACCAGGAAAAAATAAAACCCGGGGGGTGGGGTCTGTAGAAGCAAGTTGTGCAAGGACTGGTGGCGCCGCGCCTTAGGGTTGAGCATGCCTATTACAGAACAGTGGACAATCTTGAGGTGTTCAACTTAACATAGGCTGTGGGAGGGTTTTGTGTATGGTAGGGGAGCATGGAGACCTAACTCTCTCTTTTTAATGGTTTGTGGTTTGTGTAATATTGTATTTTTTTTTTTATTAATGTGAGGCACAGCAATCTATTTTTGCTGAATTGTTGTATCCTGCAGTAAGTTAATAAAGCATTTAAAATTTCAAAAATTCTCTCTCTGGTTCATGGTACTGTCACTCTCTCTCTCTAACCCTCTCTCTCCTATATAGAGGCTCCTGAAGAAGATCACATCTTACCTCTCTGCTTGTGACACACGCAGACACACACGCACGCACGCAGACACACAACACACATACACAGACACAAAGTAACACAGACATGCACGCACGCGCACACACACACACACACACACACACACACACACACACACACACACACACACATGCACACGCACTCAGGTCCCTTTTGGGCTGTATGCCGCATTGCACAGCAAAGCAAATGTCTGCCCTCTGTCAGTTCCTGGAGGTGAAACATTACTTCCTGCCAGTGGGAATGCCAGCCTTAATCAAAGCGGACTGTGTGTGTGTGTGTGTGTGTGTGTGTGTGTGTGTGTGTGTGTGTGTGTGTGTGTGTGTGTGTGTGTGTGTGTGTGTGTGTGTGTGCGTGCGTGTGTGCGTGCGTGCGTGCGTGCGTGCGTGCGTGCGTGCGTGCGTGCGTGCGTGCGTGCGTGCGTGCGTGCGTGTGCGCGTGCGCGTGCATGCATGCGTGTACTGTGTCTGTGATTTTCTCATGCAAACCCCAACCAGCTTCTGTAGCTGGCATCATCAGAGTATTGCATTATTTCTTCTCCGAAGTCGAACTCAAAAATGTACTTTTTGGGAACATTGTGACACTTGTATCATCAGCACATCGGTATGTGCAATATAGCAGTGGTTCTCAAACTTTTTCATGTCAAGGACTCCCCAAACTGACACTTATTAGCCCGCAGACCCCTGTTGGAAAATATATGATTTACGGCTATAGCAGTGAATCTCAGCCGTTTTAATTTCAAGGACCCCCAGTTTGATATCCGTAGGCAAAGAGTTCCAAAGTTTTGGAACTCTTTACTGAATGAGAAGACAGACCGTCCACATGAGTTCTTTACTGAGAAGACAGACTGTCCACATGAGTTCTTGCACATGGGAACAATTGTTGAAGCTGGTGTAGTTTGCTCTACCAGAGCTCTGACGTCAAACAACCAGTCCAGTCCAGTTGTCATGACGACGTGGTGGTGTTGTGATGGATACGGTGCATGTTGGTGTAGGTTGGCCATCTGGATGGTGAAGCAGGTTTATCCATAAATCAGTTTGTTCCGTGGGGACTTCATTAAACATTTCCACTACGCTGCATTTCTCTAATTCATCCGTTATTCCTTATGTCGCCTCCACCGTATACTGTATACCCTCTTATTGTTGCTATCGGGCAGCAGGGGTGGACAATATTGTTGCCGTCGGACAGAAACCTCTTATCTCCATATTATAACTTTTTGCACTTTATTTTAAGATAGCCTAGTATTGTTTTATATGTTGTGATCATGTTGTGATCAGGCAGGGCATCCTCGGAAAAAAAGAGAGCTTGCTCTCAACGGTCATCCCTGAATAAAAAGAGGTCAATAAAATAAGTTCAATTTAGGACAATATTAAGTTCCTTTCCTTTGTAGACATCACAATGGAAAAAATAAGGCTGTGAACTTAAAGAAGGTCCAAGGCAGCTCTGTTCAGTTCAAGTAGAAAATGTTTTATTAATTAATCCATAGCAAGGAATTAAATAAAAAAAAACGCAGGTGACCAACGCATTTTGGCCAGAGGCCTTCATCAGGGTCCACCGGACCTTTAAGTTCACCGCCTTATTTTTTCCACTGTCATGTCTACAAAGAAAAGGAACTTAAAAGTCTTGTCCTGAAACTAAACCCTCTCCAAAGAGCACCTGTTCTCAGTTTGGAATAATTAAGGACCCTTGCAGCACTTCTTCATCTATTATCTTAGTTCAATTTACCTTGAAATTAATATAATTATTCTATAGCCTATCACAATTTGTTTGCCTATATCTGCCCTTCATGACTGAAGATGACATACAGTAATGGCCCACAGTCAAGGTGTGCGTGTGTGTGTGCGTGTGCGTGTGCGTGTGCGTGTGTGAGTGTGCATGCGTGCGTGCGTGTGTGCGTGCGTGCGTGCGTGCGTGCGTGTGTGCGTGCGTGCGTGCGTGCGTGCGTGCGTGCGTGATTTATTTTGTGGCAAGAGCAGGTGTTTCTAATATTTCATACTCTGGTGAATGGCACTTTTGTACACGGAACATCTGTATCAAACAGATGCAACCTAGCAGTGGTGGAAAGTAACTAAGTAGTACATTTACTTAAGTACAATTGTTAGGTACTTTTACTTTACTTGAGTATATTTTTTTTTTTAATACTTTATACTTAAGGGCGACTTCACCCATTTTCAATCTATCTTCATATAATTGGTCCTCACTAATGTTCATGATAAAATGGTAAAAAATACAGTTCTACTCTGTCTGTGTCTCATAGGAGGGCTGTGGCCACAAGTTATCATCGTTTTTTTTTTTTTCAACATTTTTATTTTTATGGTTATTAACGTGAGAACAATGGCTTCCATTATAGCATACTAACTTTCCAGGAATAGAAAGCCTGCAGTTTCAATTAGCTTGGATTCCCCATCGATGATGTCACTGGTAGGCAGGTTTCTGAACTGTCCACAGCCCTCCTCTGAGACACAGACGGGGTAGACAGAAATGGAACCATATTATAATGAGCATTGAGGACCAATTGTATGAAGATAGGTTGAAAATGGGTGAAGTGGTCCATTATAATGGTAAATGCCTTGCATTTATATAGCGCCTTTTATCCATGTGCATTACATTCACCTATTCAGCAGAGGAAACCATGCAAGGCATCAACCAGTTCATCGGAAGCAATTAGGGGTTCAGACTGAACCCCTAATTGCCCTAAACACTGAACCGTTCAGTGTCTTGCTCAAGGACACTTTGACACTAACTCTGGGGGGAGAGCCCGGTATCAAACTTCCGGTTCCCAAGCGGCCGCTGTACCGCCTGAGCCACTGCCGCCCCTACATAAACTTGTACTCCAGTACACCTCAGGGGCACAACATGACGCGCTGTGAGCTTGTAGATCTGCTATTTTTGAATAGGCAACGTTTAAATGGATAAAGTGGTTAAAATAATTGTGATGCTGTATTAACTACTTTAGCTGGGGACCCCCTGGAACACCCTCACGGACCCCTGGGGTTCCCGGACCCCACTTTGAGAACCAATGACCTAGAGGATAAATCATGCGACTGTGACCATAGGTGTGACACACCAGTAAGTGTAACCATGTCATCTCACCACTGGGTGGCAGTGTGACCACATGAAAGAACCCTGGTGTGACTAGCCAACTGCAACCATTTCTATTGAAAGGCTTTTTGTCTTTCTAATTACTAGGACCAAGTCCAAGCCAATTAGCACTGATGAAAAATTGATAGTGAAGATAAAATTAGCAAGTCACACTGAATATGTCCAATTCTCTGTGTGATTTATATTTATATATATATGAAGAGAGAGAGAGAGAGAGAGAGAGAGAGAGAGAGAGAGAGAGAGAGAGAGAGAGAGAGAGAGAGAGAGAGAGAGAGAGAGAAGGCAAGTGCTATGTAGAGGTACAATTTTGTAGCCTTCATAATGTTCTGATATTACTTGCACATTAGCAGTGTAGTAAAACAAAATGACAATGAAATACATATTTAAAACCATCATTACGCATTATTGAGACACTGTTTACAATCATCCTATTTTGTTTTCCTTCTCCATTTTTTATTTAGCATTTTGACACTGCCATAGGCCTATCTTAAATGTCAGTTACATTGCAACAGTGTGACTCATGTGTTATTAACCACTTTCAACTTGGTGTCCATGTCATTATAGCTATAGACAAATATACACTCCGACGAGTATGTCGTTGCTGACGGGCAGAAACCTCTTATCTCCATATTTTGACTTTTTGTGTTTTTTCGAAAATTAACGCACTACTTGATCACACTACAGCGTCACACAAAAGCAGCAAAAGTAGCAGATGTACTTAAGCTCGAAACGGGGCGCAAAGCGACCCGTTTTGAGCTTGTAGATCTTGTAGAGCTACTTTTGCTACTTTTGAATTTGAATCCTGAAAATTTACAGTTTTGGACACACTGGGATTGTACTAGTGTAGATTCAACATGCCACGGTTTGGTCCTCAAAAGCAAGAGCATCAGCTTGCTCTTTTTAAGATGTGATGAAAGGGGTCAATTGGTTGCATTAAAAAGGAGGGCTTTAACGCAACCAATTCACATACTGGCAAAAATACATCCGCAGACGATGACAAGACTGCCCTCGGCTCTCCCACCTGGAGAAGAGGAACTCCTATGTGAGAACGCTGTTTATAGATCACAGCTCAGCGTTCAACGCCATAGTCTCCTCCAGACTCGAGACCAGGCCTCAACCCCAGCCTGTGCAGATGGATCCTATAGGCTTTCTGTTAGATCGATGGCAGGTGGTGAGGATGGGCTCCAACACCCCCTCTGAAATACAACGCAGGAGCACAAAACGTTTTGAGCTTGTGGATCTGCTATTTTTTTATTTGAATCTTGGAAAAAGTACAGGTTGGGACATAATGAGGTTTGTGCCCGACAGAGACGTTATGCTATAGTTCTATTGATCCAAGCCAGTCAGATGGGTGGGCCCACAAACGCTTGATATTTTCAAGCGGGCCCAGAACCAGAAACAATAACCACTTGAGAACCACTGATTTACAGCAAGGGCACATGTTTATAGTTGAAGAGTTGATTTGATTTGAAATGTTTATTTCAAATATATCAAATAATAAGACAAAAACAAAACAAACAAAAATAGCAAACTTCGCACAAAAGCATAATAAATCAAATGAAAATCAATTAGATGGAATCGTATTGAATATTCAATCAATCAATTATATATAAATTGAAAAGGAGTAAGAAGAAGTACAACTCCTTGTCCCTAAATAAATATCATAAGCAATAAACAAGCTTCCTTCCTGCTCTATACTCTATACTCTATACTATACACGATGTCTATTAAACATAAAAAGGACGATGTGGAGAATACGTCACACGTACTGTATGTTGAACACACAAGGTCTCGGCCACGGTTTCATCATGGTTCCAGGCACACTGTACAGTATCTGTAACATGTTCTCAGAAACAAGATGGATGGTTCTCGGAAAACGAAAGGTGTCCTCGTTATCGTCCTTTTTAAGCACAGGGTGTTAGAAGCCCACATAATAGTATAGCCTACAATAAGATATGTGGGTGGATAAAGAAAGAATGAAGAATGGGTGCAGGCAGCGCTAGAGTGATTACTCACATACTAGCCCACCCGGCAATGGTATAAGTGTTATGATTATATGATTATAGGACTGACATTTATCTGTTTGACATGACATGTTGAATCACTCTCATCTGCGTATAAGCACATACTGATACGCTTGGTGAAACGGCCATCGACTACTTTATCAGATAGACTGAGGTCTGTGCACAATGATACCAGACGCATGTTGTGTTCACTTCCCAGTCCCCACTGATTCTGTTCATCACCATGTCTTGTGCACAATGATACAAGATGCAAGTGTTGTGTTCTTTACCATTATGTCTCTTCCGGTCACGTCATTATGTCCAATGTATATATTCTTAATAAACTTCAGAACTTGTGGTGTGATAATATACAGCCTGGTGTCATCTTGTTCTCCGAGCTCGTCACTCAACTGAACCATCGATCACCACCACCGTTAGTTAGAGCAAGGGTTCCCAAACAGGCCGCGACCCCCCAAAATAATCATATTTGAACTGGGGACCCTGACAAGCACTCGGAATTGTGGGCATTTAGTTTGACTCGGTTCCACAGATAGATATTGTGAAAATAGCCGCACTGCAAGCTCGCAACGCCTCGCAATGCGAGGCGTTGTGAGCTTGTAGATCAGCTGTTTTCACAATGTTTGCCTATTTCTTACGTAATATTCGACAATTTTGTCCAATTTGGTAACAGTCTTTAAATCGTAACTTTATACCCTGTATACACTTATACTGTATGTTGGTTTGTTTACTTGTTGAGTGAGAAAACAATGTTGCACACTAAGCTAATGATCTGGGGACCCCCTAAAATAATTTGGGGGACCCCCTGGGGGTCCCGACCCCCAGTTTGGGAACCACTGAGTGAGAGGGAGAATCTTAGGACCGCATGGAGGGTCATTTAAATTCACAACAGTAATTTTCAAATTGATGATCTTTGCAAATGACATCACTGTTGGCTCGCAAAGTGTCATGGCCAGAAAGGATCAACAACTCACATTCACAGAGCGGTCCAAATAGATTATCTTTGCATCTATGAAGCATGCTGAGAACGCATCACGCTGATCAATGTACCGTTACGATGTCCCTTTGATTACAACAGTGGCCAACATGATCGATAGAGCAACTTTGACTTGTTAGTTAGAGTAATATTTGGCCAGGAGTATCTATACTTTGACTCAAGCAAGGCAAGGCAGTTTTATTTGTATTGTACATTTTAACAACAAGGAAATTCAATGTGCTTCAAGCATCAATGTACATCAAGTAAATGAAACAATTATAAAATATACAAAAATGTATAGATACATTACAGTGCAGAAGAGAAAAGAAAAGAGAGGAAAAAAAGGCAGCGGCAAACAGAAAGGTCTTTAGTTGTGTTTTAAAAGAAATAAGAGTGGCAGCAGATCTGCAGTTTTTTTTCCATAAATGTGGTGCATAAAAACTAAATGCTGCTTCCCCACGTTTATTTTTGGTTTTAGTGACAGAAAGCAGACCTTTATCCCAGATGACCTGAGAGGTCAGATATCGCACAAGATCAGAAATGTATTTTGGACCTAAAACCATTCAAAGCTTTATAGACCAACAGAAGTATTTTGAAATCAATTCTTATTTGACACACAGGGAGCCAGTGTAAGGATTTAAGAAGTAGGCTATACTGGAGGTTGTCTCAACCCCCAACTTACAATAAGCAGTTATTTGTAACTATTTGTAACTGCTTACTTATTGTAAGCCACTCTGGATAAGAGCGTCCGCTTCATACCTAATGATACATCGTAACTCTGAGAGTGTACAAATGAACCAAATGGAACCATAAGGTTATGGGTTCACGAGAGGCTTTGAACCCCATGACGGTCGTTCAGTCATCATCATCATCAATAGCGACGCTGCCTCTCTCCTCCTAAAGGACCTTCAACGGGCTCAAGATGGCGGGAACGTGGCCTATTTTTTGTTGACAAACATATTTGGGGGAGGCGACTGACAAATGAGACGCCACGGGTTTAATGGCCTCATTACATAAAAAATGACAGTTGGGGAGAAAAATAAAGCTGCGCAAACGCTTTTTATGCCCCCCCCCCCGCCTCTGGCGTGATGGCGAGATGTTTCTCTCTCTCTCTCTCTCTCTCTCTCTCTCTCTCTCTCTCTCTCTCTCGCTCTGAAGTAGTGTCTTTGCTCACAGTTATCGTCTCTGTCGGGTGGAAACCTAATATGTCCAAAACTGTTACTTTTCAGGATTCAAATTCTAAAACAGCAAAAGCAGCAGATCGACAAGCTCGAAACGCATCGCTTCACGCCGCGTTTCGAGCTTGCGGATCTGCTACTTTTGATGCTTTTGTGTGACGCTGTAGTATGATCAAGTATGGCGTTGATATACGAAAAAAACGCAAAAAGTTAGAATATGGAGATAAGAGGTTTCTGCCCGATAGCGCCGTTATAATACCAGCCATACATTACGGCGCTATCTGGACCAGCATGACAATGAGGCAGGGTCATTTTCACTGTCGCATCTGCCGACTGTTCCATTTCACCCTCTCTCGCGTGCACACACACACACACACACACGCACGCACACGAGCACACACACACACACACACACACACACACACACACACACACACACACACACACACACACACACACACACACACACACACACACACACACACACACACACAGGCCTGTATTACTACACTTGTGAGGACATCATCGTTTTATGACGCCAAAATGGCTGAAAATAGCCAAAGAATAGGCGATCTACAGGCTCATTTGCCAGCTCACAACGCTCACAGCTGTGACGTGCTGTGAGCTTGTAGATCGGCTATTTTTTAAAGTGTGACGTGATCACCACAAAGTATAGAATAGGGAATACTTTAAACCAAACCCCTAAACCTGTCCTATATGCCTAATCCTAACCCTAACCCCAACTGTGAATCTTTTTCTAGTGTATATATTTTTAACCATAAAACAACTTTCTCTTGTGAGGACAAGGAAAAATGGTCGTCACAATGTCTATTTCTCAAATTCTTCTATACTTGTGGGGACATTTGGTCCTCACACATATACAGGCACGTACGCACGCACGCACGCACGCACGCACGCACGCACGCACGCACACACACACAAACACACACACACCCCTATTTCATCATACTTGAGTGTTATTTATTGACTTGTTAAGCAGCTTGGAGGTGAGGTCATCAGTACATGCGTGAAGAGCCGCTCTCAAGGACATCACACACAGACACACACACACACACACACACACACACACACACACACACACACACACACACACACACACACACACACACACACACACACACACACACACACACACACACACACACACACACACACACACACACACACACACACACACACACACACACACACACACACCCTGGTCAAATATTACTCCAAGTTTCTCTGTCAAATTTGTACTCCAGTTAAAGTAGTGGAGTAGCCTACCTGCTTTGATAATTCATTAAGTACATATTTCTATGTATCAGTACTTTGTCTTTTTAATGTCAATGCATTACTGTACTGCAATTTAGACAGTAAAAAAGAAAGGGGAAAAACACAAACACACGCCGGGCAGGGAGGGTGGTGATATTTGTCTCTGCACACTCCTGCGGACTGTCAGCAGGGAGTGTTGGGCGGGAGGAGTAGAACGGAGGCTCTGCGTCCTCCCGGTGGTTGCTCCTCAATGGCAGGTGAGTCAGTATAGTATACAGCGGCAGTGACAACACACACATTTGTGTGGGTAGGAATTCATTGGCATAACGACTAAATTGGGGAGAATAATGGGCTAAAAAGCACACAAAACCTAGCGGCACAAACACACAAAACAATAGTAATGTGTATTTACCATGCGTCAGAACAACAACAGAAAAACAAAATCTTCATCAACCGCTTAAACCCTTTACGTACTCATTTGACCGGGGTCCTCCAGTGGTCTTTTCTTCTTGATACCCTCCTTTTTTCCCTCTACACCAAATCTCTTCGGAAATAGCCGATCTACAAGCTCACAAAACTCACTACCCGAAGCGTTGTGAGTTCGCATAGATCGAATATTTTCACCAAATGTTTGCTTATTTTCGCGTAATGCTCGCTTATTCCAACATGCCCAGAATAGGGATGCAAGGGTTCAAGTTGCTAAAGTCCTGGGGAAACTGTGGCCTGAATTTGATATTGTATATATATCTCCATATTTCAACTAAATGAATGCCCTATCAAACAAGAGTTGTTTCAGGAGGTGTGTGGGGTCGTTTTATACAGAAAACAATAATCTGTCACATTTAATGGAAGAATCTGGAGAGGAGTAGTGCTGATGTCATTGTGTGTTATCCTTTTGTTATTTTGTGATTGTCTTGTAATGTTTAAATGTACTTCCATTTTGTTTTCTGTTATGTATGTAATGTAATGTTGTAATATTTTGTGGAAAAAGGATAAAAAACAATAAATATATTGTTGAAAAAAATTTATAAAAAATGAATGCCCTATACTTGATCGTACAAGAAAAAAGTAGAGTGGTACGATTATGCAATGATGCTAAAAGGATAACGCAAAAAGTCTTTGCCATTGTGGTCCTATGTATTCAACTCATCAAGACATTTTTGATGGCTGTTGGTAGGGAATTCCACATTTTGGTGGCATAACAGTAGAACAAATTTAACCCCATGTTTGTGCCAAATCTGGGGGGAATGAGATCAGTGGAGCTCCCTCTGGTGTTGTGCCTGTGGGTGTCTCTCACGTAATTGAAGTAATTTGACGGGTACATTGGGCACCGGCGGTCCCTTGAGTATCTTGAAGACCAAGTTTGGAGGATGCTTGCTTGCCCTTAGCGGGACAAACAGGCGCACCAACAACATCGCACCCGTGTAAAAAGCCCTCGACGTGTCTTACAACCTCTGTGTGTGTACTAGGTCAGCGAGACGCGAGACACAACGAACCGCTCCACCGCCGTTCCCAGTGGGAGCAGCAGAGAGTAATGACTGCCGCTCGCCGCCCGTATGCAGAGCAGCCGGAGAGCGCTGGAGTCGGTCAACCGGTGGCAGCCAAAAACCCACGGCAGGAGACTTTGGGATTTGGTCCAGATGTCACGGAGAGACTCCCCGATGAAGGCACACACACACACACACACACACAAAACCACCACACACATCCTTCCGTGATCCGTCACCACCACCACGGCACCAGCTGTCCCCGCCGCAAAAAAAACCCCCGATGGCTTGTCTTGTGTGTGTGTCACAGAAATGTTCTAGGAACGCGGCCAAATGGCCGCCCCGGAATCGCATGTTTCGGGGGGGACGCCACCGGGGGACGTTTCCGCGGGCACGTTTTTTTTATTATTATTATTAAGTGACCTGACTAACCTGCCGTTTAGTCCGAACCCCACGGGGGGGGCGGGGCTTCCAGCCTCTGCGAACCTGCTGCGGCGGAACAAACGGCGAATGCCGCTGTCATAAAAAAAACGAAGAGAACGCCATCAAACCCCCCCCTCCCCATTAGCTGGCGGGTCTAATTATAAAACACTCACTAATTATGAAAGACAATCACGGCCCGCCGTGCCAAGCTGGCCTCCATTTTCGAGAGAGTGTCCGCCTGGCCTGGCCACTGCACCCGCCGGCCTGTCGGTTTGTCTCTATCTGTCGCGCAGGATCGATGATGCCGCAGCCCAACAGAGCAAAGGGGCCTCAGTCCAGTTATCTCCATCAACCAGGAGACTAGAGAGAGAGGGAGAGAGAGATACAGAGAGAGAGAGAGAGAGAGAGAGAGAGAGAGAGAGAGAGGCTTGTCGCCTCGCTGTGACACTAATACACTAACTGATACCATTATGCATCGCAGACGTCCCAGCGGACACTGCAGTGCGTTGTGTGGGAGGCAGATGGGGCCTTGATGAGGTGTGATGCAGCTAGACCATTCCAACAGCTAGTGGACAGAGCGCGTCGGCCACTCTGTCTAGACGGTTGGACGCTTGGCTTGCTGGTGAGTCGACAGGGGGACAACGGGGGTATTTGTGGGGTTCATGGATGGCTGCGTAATGGTCTTAGATCTGTGGTTTTCAACCTTTTTCATGCCAAGGACCCCTAAATTGATACACATTTGGCCGCTGACCCCCATTTGAAAATGTTTTGTGCCAGGGACCCCCAGAAGTAAAGATATCAGTACATTTTCGCTTGAAAAAAATATAAATATTCAAAGATGTGCACTACACTTTTTCATGGTTTTTCAAAAATAGCAGATATACAAGCTCATAGCTGCTATTTTTGAATAGCCAAAGCTAAGTAGTTAAAAATTATTGTGACACTATGTTAACTAATTTCACTGGGGACCCCCTGGTAGTCCCTCAAGGACCCGGTTGAAAACCACTGTCTTAGATGAGGACCCAGAAGCAGAACCAAGCAGGCAAACCGATGACGTCCAATGATGATTCATTCACACAAAACTCTCAAAGTAGCAGACAGGAACACATAGTGACATTGACCATAATATGGCGAGCTGATACTGAACACAGGGAGGTTTAAATAGACACAGACTAACAGGACACAGGTGAGCACCGAGGACAATTAACACGTGATTGGCTGGAACTGAACAAGACACAGGTGAACTACAATTGCAACTAGACGCGTCGCAATTCAGGGCAATTGCAGAGTGTGGTTGCGCCGACGCGAGTCGCGGGTCGCTGCCGCCGGGACTCGAGGAATACGCTGGGAGGAATACCGTCGGAGGCTGCGCCAATTACATTGTCACGCAACTCCTGAGATCACTTGTGTTTAATTTTGAGAGGATTGATCCCCCCAACATATGGTTTTTGGATCAAAATGTTACATTTTGAGCATTTGTGGCGCCCCCTATGGATCAAAGTGGAAATACTTTTGGGGATTTGTTGAGTAAACCACACTTGACATGTGATTCAAATTTGGGATTGACTGGACGTTTTGTTCGTGATTTGTGGGCTTTTTTGTAAAACGGGCCCCTTCCGCTAACTTTGGAAGCCATTTACGGAAAAATTCTGTTTTGGTCCAGATTATCGCATGGGTCCAGAGATCATGTGTACCGATTTTTGTGAAATTTGGACAAAATATATGGGAGGAGAAGCTAAAAGTGTGTTTTGAAGAAAATTCAAAATGGTGGAAAATCTATCCTGACGCAAATGGGCGTGGCCTATATGGGGAGATGCGTCGTGACCCAAGGAATCCAGGGGAAAAGACATTTTGATTTTACGACCTACGGTTCAAGAGTTATAGGCCAAAACGTAAAGGGGGCTGTTATAGCGCCACCATGTGGCCGATTAGTGTAATTATTTTTTCAATAATTTCGGACTAAATTATGAACCTCCCCTCCAAATCTGGTAACTCTAGCTCTTACGGTTTCTGAGGAAAAAATACTTGAATTTGAGTTTTTTCACTTTTTCATTAAAGTGGATGGGGAAATTTAATGCACTAATAAATCAATATCAATAAAACTATGCAACCAATCTCTTAGCAAAATACAAGCACACGATTCCCGGTGAGGCCGGTCATTTTGACATATGGCACTAAATTGGGAAAAATAAACTGTGGGAGGAGTTACGATTGGAAATAAAGTTTATCTATATTAATAATAAAGCGCGAAGATATACTAATAAAGTACTCCCCCAGTGCCAGCAATTTTCGTGTTTTTTTATTTTTATATTTTGAATTTTTTGCATGAAAATAATTTGAAGACACATAATTTAAAGACGCAGCACAAATCCGCCACTAGAGAGCAGCACATGACAGCTTGATCAGGTCGTTGGGTCACTGTCAGCCTTCTTGAGAGATTAGACAGGGAAAAACATGAAAAAGGATGTGACGTCGTCCCAGAAGGTCTGATCGGCCAAAATTACGATGTGATACACGACGACTGATCGTCACCCAGACCATAGATTATAGAAGAGAACCTGTCCGTTTGTCTGTTATACCCTGTGAAAAAACGTTTGTTTACCTATTATGGACGAAAATGACAGGGGAAAAAAATCAAAAACCGGAAACGGAACCCAGGTCATGAAACCGGATGCAGATGTGGGTGAAGTAAGTGGAACTCGAAAATAACATTGAATATTAAGCAGCATAGCGCGATCAGAGATTAAACAATGAACGCGCGTCCAGCGCGTCAAACGCGTCGACGGCCAACTGGACAAAGTAGCTATTGACGCGTTATCGCGTCAAGGGCAGCAAGCAAATAGAGTCACTCTCTGCCTCTGCGGAGGCTACTTTCCAAGCCTTTTAGCTGAATAAAACAATCGATAGAAAGAGTCCAGTTAAACTGTGTTCAAACACGGTTTCTATGCTCGAGTGTGTGATGAATTGTGGAAACTCTGGAATAAAGATAAGTGTTGCAGACAAATAAAAACATTAACCACGTTGAACCCCCCCATACGTAAGCCTTGCCGAGTCATGTGGCCCACAGGGCAGGAGCCTATCTCCTGTTTCTGTAGCGTGAGGAAGTACACCCCCTGGACATAACGCTAGTATGTCGCAGGCAGTGGTGTAAAGTAACAAAGTACATTTACTCAAGTACTGTACTTAAGTACAATTTTGAGGTACTTTTACTTTACTGGAGTATTTCCAATTGTCTATGCTTTTACTTCTTACTCCACTACATCCCAGAGGCAAATATTGTACTTTTACTCCACTACAATTATTTGAACACTTTAATTACTAGTTACTTTGCAGATATAAATTATCACATTATAAAACACACATGAACCACTTTAGCCCTATTTTATTCCTAGGCTATTTGAAAATGCGACGCATTGTGAGCTTGTAGATCTGCTATTTTCAAACATTTTTGTACTTTTACTTTTGGTACTTTAAGTATATTTTGATTCCAATACTTTTGTACTTTTACTCAAGTAACATTTTGAACTCAGGCCTTTTATTTGTAACTGAGTACTTCTACATTGTGGTATTGATACTTTTACTTAAGTAAAACAATTCAGTACTTTTTCCACCACTGGTTGCAGGGAGTGTCAAGCAGGGAGGCATTGGGTCCCATGTTTATAATCTTTGGAATGACCCGGCCGGGGAATCGTGTAATCTCAGGACTAAAGATAAGTGTTGCAGACAAAAAACATTAACCACAGTGAACCCTGCATGGCGTTCCGTTCCTATTCATGGGGAGAACATTCGCCGAAAGCACACAACGTGTTGTTGTGAGCTTGTGGATCGGCTGCTTTCGGCAATGAGATTTGGTATATAGAGGGGGAAAAAAAGGAACAGACCTAGTATAGAGCCCTGGGGGACCCTGGTCAACTATGGGGTTAAGACCTGGGACGCATCTGTGTCATTTTTAGCTTTGAGCTAAAAAGCATTATTTTACACTTTGGCTATTCAAAAATAGCAGATATACAAGCTCATAGCACGGCACCGAGTGCCGCGCTACGAGCTTGTAGATCTGCTATTTCTATATATTTCTTTGAATATATATATTTTTAAAGCGAACATTTTTAACTAAAATCTTTGCTTCTAGGGGTCCCTGGAACAAAATATTTTGAGATGGGGGTCCGCGGCCAAATACATATCCTTTTTGGGTTCCTTGACATTAAAAAGTTTGAAAACCACTGACATAGCAACATAGGTTTTTTCAAAAAACCTGTTAGGATTTAGAAGACATTTTGTAGAATCAGCTTCAGGTCTTAAAGGGTTAATAGAGGGATCTTGTTGGCAAATTGTGAATGACTTCTTATGGCTAACACAGTTTGTATACACTCCAATAAACAGCGTGTCACGTCAATACCGTACCCAGACGTACAGTAGAGAAACTCAATCAATACTCTGCACTGACATGTGCTGTACACTAACTCAATCAATACTCTACACATGGACAAATTAAACTGCATCGCGCAACAGCTGACCACATGTCAGCATTTGTTTGATTTAGACCCGAGGCCCATAGAGTACAGAGGTCCTGACGTCAAGCGTTC
The DNA here is from genome assembly GCF_963280865.1 of Gymnoscopelus braueri. Taxonomy (NCBI): domain Eukaryota; kingdom Metazoa; phylum Chordata; class Actinopteri; order Myctophiformes; family Myctophidae; genus Gymnoscopelus; species Gymnoscopelus braueri. The sequence continues at coordinate 47,971,039 of NC_137610.1, read as the reverse complement.
ATCCCCTGGGTCGTGGAAGTCATTTCTCTATGGAGAATAACATTGGGTCGTCTTAGAATCGTCTCATATAAGAATTGTGGTCCGAAAAAGAAACAAACTGTCTCGGCGATATTGTCAGGGAGGTGGCTCTGTATCGTTTATGATAGTCAGTCACTCATATTTGATACAGTCTGTTTCTGATGAAAATGTAACTAATTCGCCGGAAGTAACATTAGCGTTTTCTCACCGTCAGTTGATGCTTCACATCCATATGAGTCAAACCGCCGGGATCATTTGTTTATTTTTGGAACACAGTTCTTATTTGACGCGATATTAAACACTTCTATGGGAATTCAGAATGGGGGGGGGGGGGCAGCGACCCAGGTAGGATGCGCAATTTACGTCAGACTTTGGTGCTCTATTCTAAAAACGCCTTCTGAATCCTGACTTTTATGAAAAACATTGTCAACGTTCCAAAAATAGTAATAAATGTGTGTACGCACGCACGCACGCACGCACGCACGCACGCACGCACGCACGCACGCACGCACACACACACACACACACACACACACACACACACACACACACACACACACACACACACACACACACACACACACACACACACACACACACACACACACACACACACACACACACACACACACTATATATGCAGTGCCTGTATATCATCCCCCAAAGGATACATTGAGCAAACTACCAGGTCAGTGTGTTCCCCCAGACTAAACATATAATTAAACATATACATAAACATTTCTCTTCCTCCTTCCTTCCTCCAGGTAGGAGGGCCATAGTGGGCTTGCTGTTGGGTAATCACCTGCGCGGTGTCGTGCTGCTGGTTAAGCTACAGTACACCCCCATGAGTAATAAATAGAGTCCTCCACCAGCCTTGACTGCACAGCCACATTAGCTCAGCTATTTGGAGGGAAACGGCGGAACATTACACCTGCGGGGGCCTGCAGCCGATACATTTATCTTACCGACGCTTGAGGACAGTTCACTATGTGGGTCTCTGAAGTGGCGCGAGGGGCCGTGAAAATATATAGTCGTTGCTGTCGGGCCGGAAAAACCTTATATAACCAGAATTATCTGGCTCCGTTTATTCAGATTACTGTGACACAATAATGGACTACATTGTAAATGTAAATGAAGTCCAGCCCTCTGTCACACACTGTCCCTATATTTGACTGAACACACGAGACATAACTTACTGTCTGATAAGGTGCTGCACTGGCTCAGGGGGGGAATAGGACGGTTCTCGGTTGGTCTTCAACCAGCCAAAAGATTTCACATGTCTCCCTCCTTCTCTGCTACTCTGCCCGCGCAGAGTACAAAACACTGATGTTGGCCTACAAAGCAACCAAAGGTGTGGCACGCCCTTATCTCCAAAGCCTGATTCAACCCTACAACCCCTGCCGCTCACTCAGATCAGCGAACACAGGGAAGCTGTCAGAACCTTCCCTAAAACATCCGGGACGACGCTCCACACATCCCAGACTCTTGTCCCGTCCCTAAAACATCCGGGACGACGCTCCACACGTCCCAGACTCTTGTCCCTCCTGGCTCCATTCTTATATTATTTGACAATATGGCCAATGTTTGACCAGTTAGATTCTTTTTTATGTCGTTTTTCTTCTTTTTCTTTTTTGAGGTATTAAAAAGGTCTTAAAAGTCCTTGAATTGTCACTTTACTGTCATCTGGGGGGGACCCCCCCCCCCCCCTGGACGAGCTGTAGTGATCTGTAATGCTGTAATGATCTGTAGCTTCACTGTGACAGAATGGACTTCATTGTAAATGTAAATGAAGTCCCTGTTTGACTGAACAGATAAGAAATAACTGCTGTTTGATACCAGTTTTATATAGCGCTTTTATCCAAAGCACTTTACATAGATTGTGCATTACATTCACCCATTCACACACACATTCACACACCGATGGCGGAGGAAACCATGCAAGGCCCCAACCTGCTCATCGGGAGCAATTAGGGGTTCAGCGTCTTGCTCAAGGACACTTCGACACCAACTCTGGGGGAGCCCAGGATCGAACTGGGAACCGCTGTACCGGCCACTCTACCGATGAGCCACTGCCGCCCCAGGAAAAGTCTATATACGGAATTCAAAATTTACTTGAGTAAAAGTACAAAAGTATTGGTATCAAAAAATGTAGTTAAAGTACCAAAAGTAGAAAGTACTCATTATGCAGAATGTACCGTTTCACAAGTTCAATACAACATGAAAAATATTTTGAAAATAGCAGATCTACAAGCTCACCATGCGTCGCATCGCGACACATTGTGAGCTTGTAGATCGGCTATTTTCAAATGGCCGAAATATATATAGGGCTGAAGTGGTTAATGTATGTTTTGTAATAATAATAAAAATCTACAAAGTAAGTAACTAAAGTTTTCAAATAATTGTAGTGGAGTAAAAGTATAATATTTGCCTGAGATGTAGTGGAGTAGAGGTAAAAGTACTGAAAATTTAAAATACTCCAATAAAGTAAAAAATACCTCAAAATTGTAATTAAGTACTGTACTTAAGTAAATGTACTTAGTTACTTTCCACCACTGGTTGCTGCTCAAGTCAAGGCAACATTAAGGTAACCACTGGGCTACATCAGGCCAAGGAGGAGAACAATGGATGTGTCTTTGTGGAGACGATACACATGTTCAGATAGGCAAGGCAGACTGTTTGTTTTAGATAAAACTTTCCAACGGCAGAGACATTGTCTCGTAAAAAGTCTCCAATATTAAAATGTAAGTACATTTATGATAATGACGCCGTCTGATGAAATGCCATATAAGAGAGAAGACACTGAGCTGGTTTGACACAAAGCCCTGAGAAGCTCTTCATCACCGCTGACAAACAGCAGATCTCTAACACTATAGTGAGACTTGGAGGATTCATCCAGCAGCTCTTCTACATCAGCAGCTCTTCTACATCAGCATGGAGAAGATCAGAGTTTTCACCCTTCTGCTTCTGTGTGTGGCTCTGCTCACTGTCTGCAAGGTAAGAGATGATGATGAGGATAATAATAATAATACTAATAATACTAATAATACTAATAATACTAATAATACTAATAATAATTGTAATAATAATAATAATAATAATAATAATAATAATAATTGTAATAAGGGTAATAATAATAATAATAATAATAATAATAATAATTGTAATAATAATAATAATAATAATAATAATAATAATAATAATAATAATAATAAAAAAATAAATAATAATAATAATAATACTCACTGTGGTCTGCGAGGTAAGAGCTGATCGTCACCTGTTGAACTCTTGAAACCGGACATTTTAAAGGTGTTGGAAGTGATATTGTATGGCTAAAACTAAAAAGTTAAAGCTCCATATTCTGATGTTCAGTTACAGGGGTCTCTCTCCTAGCCTGGCATCTCACGTTCCTCCCCGGTATCAGTCTGGACGTCGGCCCATAGGGTATGAGAAATCAGACAATGATTTTGATGCTTTTCACTGTTGAACGGACAGCAGTTGAAACGCAGTCACTGATTGGCCCGATCATTTTCTGATTTCTCATACTCGCCCCCTATATGGGCCGAAGTCCAGACTGATACCGGGGAGGGACGTGAGAGTGAATCCATGTTATCAGTCTGGCCAATGCCAGGCTAGGTCTCTCCAGCTCTTTACTAAACCTAAAATATATTTTCAGGTGGGACATCAATTTCTTCCAATCAGGGGAGATAACCCTACGAAGATAATTTACCCGTTTAAAATGTATAGTGTTCCAGTTCCAATTTGTCAGGTTTTTTTTCCTTGTTTTTTTTAATCAATTCCAATTTCAATTGCTTAGGCTGTATCCTGTATGAATGAGTTCTCTCTCTTGATTGGATGAAATTGATATCCCCACTGAAAATGTATTTTCTGACTGTTTGCTAAAGAGTTGGAGAGACGAGGAGACCCGTTACTGAACAAACACTCTATAGCAATGATTACTATCACAATATAGAGCTATTTAACACTGTTACTGAACAAACACTCAGTGTTGTAAAGTAACTAAGAACATTTACTTAAGTACTGTACTTGAGTACAATTTTGAGGTATTTGTACTTTACTGGAGTATTTCCAATGTTCAATACTTTTACTTCTGCTCCACTACATCTCAGAGGCAAATATTGTACTTTTACTCCACTACAATTATTGGAAAACTTTAGATACTGGTTCTTTTTTTAAATTATTATTATTATTACAAAACATGCATTAACCACTTCAACCCTATACATTTTAGGCCATTTGAAAATACCCGATTTACAAGCTCACAATGCGTCGCGTCGCATCGCTGAGCTTGTAGATCTGCTATTTTCAAAATATTTTAATACATTTGAAAACTTGTGAAATGGGGCATTCCGCATAATGAGTACTTTCTACTTGTGTACTGAAAGTATATTCTACAGTTCATTCTGTCCAGTAACACGGGTCTCTCTCCTAGCCTGGCATTGGCCAGACTGATAACGTGGATTCACTCTCACGTTCCTCCCTGGTATCAGTCTGGACTTCGGCCCATAGGGAGCGAGTATGAGAAATCAGACAATGGTTTTGATGCTTTTCACTGTTGTAAGGACAGCAGTTGAAACGCAGTCACTGATTGGCCCGATCATTTTCTGATTTCTCACACTCGCCCCCTATGGGAATCTTTGCTTCTGGGGGGTCCCTGGAATAACATATTTTGAGATGGTGGTCCACGGCAAAATACATATCATTTTGGGGGTTCTTGACATAGACATATAAAGGTAGACGCCTCATTCGGCTCTGAAGCGTCTGTATCTCGGGCGCGCTTCCTGCTTCCGCAGGGCTGTCGTGTGCGTCACAGAAGCGGAAGTTCGGTAGGCCAATCAGAGGCAGGTGGGGGCGGGTCTTTTTGTAACCCAGCTCTTAACCCTTTGAGAGGCAGCAGCTGTGCGCAGCATCTAGTTAGTTGGAACTTGGCAAACTCCACACTCTATTTGTGAAATTCAAATAAGAGACATGGTCCTTTTTCATATCAAGGTCCATTATTTATTCAGCATTTGAGTCACGGAACACCGTTTGATAAGCTTTAGCCTCTCACACCCAAAACGTAGAATATGTTATCGTTCGATAAGATGTTGTCAAAATAACAATTGTTTACGTTCTCTAATTGTGTACTTGTTTAGTAAGTAATTCAGATGTTTAACAATTTGACTCTTGACAGTGTGAAATGTTATACTCAAGATTTAAAGATCTATAAGGGTCCATTTGGTTATCAACTCTCCATCATTTAGCTGGGTACCACCTGGAACCCCCTCAAGGACCACTGGTGGTTCCCGGACCACTGGTTGAGAACCATTGCACTGACAAGTCCCGGAAAAGACGCACTGTGATTGGCCAGTAGTCAACGCACTGTGAGCGCTGTGATTGGCCAGTAGTCACTTTGAGTGACAGGTTCCCTGCGGAAGACGGAAGAGCCGCCGTGTATTGCGATACAGGTCGCCCCAATGAACTGCAGAGGCCAATGAGGTATCTAGGTTTCTAATATCTATGGTTCTTGACATGAACAAGTTTGAGAACCACTGATTATAGCAACATAAGTGTTTTTTAAAAAACGGTTAGGATTTAGAAGACATTTGTAGAATCCCCAGAAGCAAAGATTTGAGTTACAAAAAAATATATATATATATTAAAATATTTGCAAAAAATGTCATGATTTAAAAAAAAAATGTAGATCTACAAGCTTTTTTTTTTGCCCCTCAACACCAAATCACCAAAAATGGCTGAAAACAGCAGATCAACAAGCTCACATAACATGTGGTAAACTGTCTGACTCTGATAACTTAAAATTCCTTTTATTATAGGCTGAAGAAGAGATGAAAGGACAAGACCACATGGCTTCTGTTGAGAAGAGAAAGAAACAGAAACCACTTGTAAGTCCTTTCAAATTAGCAGGACAATTTTAACAAATACACACGTGTATGTGCACGCACACGCACACGCACACGCACACGCACACGCACACGCACATTTCGTATATAGGCTATTTGTATTGTATACGACGCCAATTTTATTAATGACATTTTTTATATTTTGGGGCATTTCTAACCGTAAGCCAAAAATAGCAGATCTACAAGCTCACATAACATGTGGTAAACTGTCTGATAACTTAAAATTCCTTTTATTATAGGCTAAAGAAGAGAAGAAGGACAAGAAGGACAAAGAAGGACAAAGAGAGGAAGGACAAGACCACATGGCTTCTGTTGAGAATAGAGAGAAACCACTTGTAAGTCCTTTCAAATTACCAGACAATTTTAACAAATACACATGTGTATGTGCACGCACATGCACACACACACACACACATAGGCTATTTGTATTGTATACGACGCCAATTTTATGAATGACATTTTTAATATTTTGGGGCATTTCTAACCGTAAGCCAAAAATAGCAGATCTACAAGCTCACAACACGTTGCACTGTGATGCACTGTGAGCTTGTAGATCTGCTATTTTTCGGTGTGTGACATCGCCACACGACTACGGTAAGTATTACATTGGGAAAACTCGAACCCCAAGTTACCCCTGAACTTAAAGGACAACTTCACCCATTTTCAACTTATCTTCATATAATTGGTCCTCAGTAATGTTCATGATAAAATGGTAAAACAAATCTACTTTGTTTGTGTCTCATAGGAGGGCTGTGGACACTTCAGAAATCTGCCTACCAGTGACATCATCGTTGGGCAGGGTTTTTTTTTTCTCCAAGATTTTTATATTTGTATAAACACGAGAACAATGGCTTCCATTTCAGCATGTTAACTTTACAGAAAGAGAAAGCATGCCGTTTCTATTAGCTTGGATTCCCCATCGATGATGTCACTGGTAGGCAGCTTTCTGTACTGTCAACAGCCCTCCTCTGAGACTGAGTGAGGAGACAGAAATCAGGCCATATTATATGAGCATTAGTGAGGACCAATTATATTAATTATATGAAGATTATTAGAATGGGTGAAGTCGTCCTTTAACTTCTAAATGCCTAATCCTAAACATACACACTAACCTGAATCTTTTACTAAACCTTGTGAGCACCAGCAAAAGGCATTTGGTCCTCACAAGCGGTGGTGTTAAGTAACTAGGTACATTTACTCAAGTACTGTACTTAAGTACAATTTTAAGGTATTTTTTACATTACTGGAGTATTTCCAATCTTCAGTAATTTTTACTTCTACTGCACTACATCTCAAATATTGTACTTTTACTCCACGACAATTATTTGAAAACTAGTTTCTGGTTACTTTGTAGATTTTGGTACAAAATATACATTACTCACTTCAGCCCTATTATGTCGGCCATTTGAAAATAGCCGATCTACAAGCTCACAATGCTTCGCGATATGAGCATTGTGAGGTTGTAGATCTGCTATTTTCAAAAGATTTGTATATATTTTATACATTTGAAAACTTGTGAAATGGGACATTCTGCATAATGAGTACTTTCTACTTTTGGTACTTTAAGTACATTTTTATACCAATACTTTTGTGCTTTTACGCAAGTTTTTATTCCGGTATTTTACTTGTAACAGAGTACTTTTTCCACCACTGCTTACAAGCATAAGCACACACACACACACACACACACACACACACACACACACACACACACACACACACACACACACACACACACACACACACACACACACACACACACACACACACACACACACACACACACACACACACACACACACACACACACACACACACACACACAAATATATATTGCATAATATTGTAATCATGAGTATATATTATGGCAACATTTGTGTCTGTTTCTTCCTTAGTGTCGGGAAAACGAGAACTGTGACCACTGGCCCTGTAGTTGTGGTTGGGTTCGTGTCTGTCGTGACGGTTCCTGTGTTCATGCATAACACAATAACAATAACACACTCAAATAAAGCACAACAGAAACCAGCTGTCCGACTTAGTCGTGTTTGATCCTTTTGACATGTGTTTATGCATAATTATGCTTTATTTTGACGATAAAGATGTCTATTAATAAACAATTAATAAAACATTATAATCAATATTGTCTGTGGCTCTGCTTCTGTTTCAACACATTGTTGTTTATCACTAATCAGGCCTTTTCTAACATCTGGGAGAAATATCAAAGTACATTTACTCAAGTACTGTACTTAAGTACAATGTTTATTTAGGTACTTTTACTTTAATATTTCCATTTTTCAATATTGTACTTTTTTTCTCCACTCAACTATTTTATTTGAAAACGTTGGTCACAAGTTAATTTTGATTATTATTACAAAGCATCCATTAACAGAATTAAGTGCCATTTTATGAGTGGGCACCTAAAAATTGTGAGCACCACGTGTTATTTTTTTCCAAAAATATAAAATAATATCAATTTGGAAAATGGTCTGAACGTAATGTAAAGTATACATGATGTGAACATGCTTGGACATTTGACATTTGTTAAGGCCTAATATTTCTTGGCTATTTTCACTATATCTTTGCATGGAAAAGAAAAACAGAAAGAAAGATAGATAGACAAGTTTGAAAATGTTTGCCTATAGCCTACTGACATGCCCAAAATAGGATGCCAGGTTGGAAGAGGTTAATGGTTGCAGAAAACACGTGTCTACTCGTATAACATGTGTCACATGATACTATGCAGATGTATGTTGTGATTAAGATGCACTCAGCGCTGATCTAGAATAAGATTACTCTGCAAAAAAAGAACAATAACGATATACAGTAATGACTGCTGAACAGTACAGTACCGTATAGAGAGCTCACACAGCAGTAGCGCCTCATTTAACTACAATACCATGCTGGGACTGGCTTTTTACAGTGCATACACACACATTATACAACACCGCTGAATCGGCATCACATAAAAAACATGTTCACACGCACAACGAGGACACACACACACACACACACACACACACACACACACACACACACACACACACACACACACACACACACACACACACACACACACACACACACACACACACACACACACACACACACACACACACACACACACGCGCGCACGTATATTACTACACTTGTGGGGACATAAAGTAATCTTAGGACGGCATTGAAAATAGCAGAAAAATAGCAGATATACAAGCACATAGCACCTTGTGCTACAACACGGTGTGAGTTTGCAGATCGGCAATTTTTCCCCGACGCATTATAATAACTATAATAATTATAAAATAGGATAAAATATAACCCCAAGTTCAAGCCCTAAACCAAACCTTTAAATGTCTATTCCTATAACCCTAACCCAAACTGAACCTTTTTTTCTAATTAGCCTACAAGCCTAACTCTAAATGTTTGTTTTTAATCATAAGACAACCATTTCTCTTGTGAGGAGGACCAGGAAATTGTGGTCCTCACAATGTCAAATTCTACTATACTTGTGAGGACATTTGGTTCCTCACAAGTATAGTGATACAAAAGCACACGCATGCGTGTGCGTAACACACACACGCACACGCGCGTACAGTTACATTATCCCTTCAGGAATAATGGCCCCTTTCGACGGGAACAAAAACACCAGTGAATCCATAGGGGAACGTTTGGCCCTTTGCTGGCGTCAGCAGCTCTCTCTGGTTCTTGTGTTCCTCCTATAATACTTCATAGAAGGGAGAAGGCATCAATGACGGGGGAGGAAGCCACCTTACAGTATTAAAGCCTTCCCCACGCTAAGCACCGTACAGTGTGCCAGGTGGATGAGAGAGACTCTCACTTCACAGTAAACACGGATGCTTGTGATTGTCTCTGGCACAGCACCAGTGTTTATGTTTTGTTTTGTTTTTTTACTGAAGTAAAAGTAGCAATACCTCATCGTAGAAATACTCTGTTTCAAGTATAGGAATAGTCCTGCGTTCAACATTGACTTGAGTTAAATGTAATGCAGGCGTCAAAATATTTCACAGATCTACAAATAGCAGATCTACAAGCGTCACGTTGCAGCGTGTTGCGAGCTTGTAGATCGACTTTCTTCAAATTGCCAAATTATATAGGGCTGATCATTTTTTTTAAATCTTGAAAGTATCAAACATTTTCTAACAAAAATCTTCTCTTCTGGGGGTCCCTGCCACAAAAAAAATTTAATGGGGGTCCGCGGCTAAACACATATCAATTTGGGAGTCCTTGGCATGAAAAAGTTTCAGAACCACTGTGCTAAAATGCCTACATCGTAAATTGTACGTGAGTACAGGTACTTGGTTACTTTCCCACCAACACCGCTTCACAAGGCGGATGCTTTTGATTGAAGCTGGCACAGCACCAAGCTGTTGACTTTTGAGCAGACGAGCTTTAGAGGAGGTGGAAGGTACAGTAGGCCTCGGTGCCGCGCTGGCAGATTAATGGGGAGCGTTTGTGCCGAGCTTCCAGGATCTACTGGGGGATGGATGGGACTATAGCAGCCATCTGTTTGATTGCAGCTTATATGGTGGACCTGTACTGTACTGTGTTATACTGCACTGTTCTCCACTAGTCCGTCTAACTGCCTTGTAACGAATGCTTCCGGAGGCCGAAGGGTGTTGCAGAAATCGTTGCAGTTGGGTTGTACCTTGAACCTTGTATGTTCCGAAATGTTTTACTTTTCAGGAAATGGGTGTGTGTGTGTGTGTGTGTGTGTGTGTGTGTGTGTGTGTGTGTGTGTGTATGTGTGTGTCCTCGTCGTGCGTGTGAACATGTTTTTTTTGTGATGCCGATTCAGCTGTGTTGTATAATGTGTGTGTATGCACCGTAAAGCCAGTCCCAGCATGGTATTGTAGTTAAATGAGGCGCTACTGCTGTGTGAGCTCTCTATACGGTACTGTACTGTTCAGCAGTCATTACTGTATATCGTTATTGTTTTTTTTTTGCAGAGTAATCTTATTCTAGATCAGCGCTGAGTGCATCTTAATCACAACATACATCTGCATAGTATCATGTGACACATGTTATACGAGTAGACACGTGTTTTCGGCAACCATTAACCTTTTCCAACCTGGCATCCTATTTTGGGCATAGCCTATCATTATAGGCAAACATTTTCAAACTTTTCTTTCTTCTTTTCCATGCAAAACTATAGTGAAAATAGCCAAGAAATATTAGGCCTTAATGTCAAATGTTGCAATTTTTGAGTGACACTCTTGAACGACAAAGTAGGCTATATATGGCATTCATAAAAACAAACAAAAATGAAACATTGAAATATGGAGATACAAGGTTTCCGCCACGACGGCGATGGAAACGCCGCCAGAGAGTCCTCGCGTCGCGGGGCGCCGGCAGCGGATACTCTCTAATTGCACAGGCGAGCGGGAGGGCTGGTCAATATGCCGCTGGCAAGGATGCAAGTGTTGTCCTTCAAATCGGCCATTTTGTTTGGAGGATTTACGGGTATAACGTCCCCCTGGTTGCTGAGCTTATTAAAGCACAGCAGCTGCAGCTGCAGTGCACACTATAAGGAATAGAAGGTTCCATGGTATTTCAAGCAGCAGCGTTGAATTAATGTGCTGTAACGTTAGGATTGTCAGGATTACTGTCTATCTAGCAGTAGTCTCTCAAGAACAGATTCTGCTCTCCGCTTGAATCTGTCGGGGGGGTTCGTCATAACGTGTACGCACTGGCCTATAAGTGGGCGTGCCTTCAGATCAGGAAGCAGGCCGCGCTTTACCCAATCAAATGTAGTGGGCGGGATTTACTGTCTGTGCTCTCGCTTCCCACTAAAAACAAACGGAAACTCATTTAACAATAGCGTCCTCGGAGCAGACAAAACCACGGAAAGATATTCACATTTTAACTTGCTCTTTCATCATAGAAACAAGTGGGCTTATAACCAAAACGATCCATGTTCTCTGGGAGAAGTGGTGTTAGTGTTCCGTGTAGAAATATTGTTAGTGGGAATGAAAACATAGTCGCACCACCGGAAGTGAAAGGCTGAAGGCAGACCAAAACCCCGGTTTCCTTGCGCACGGGTACTACATTGAGCCCCCCCCCGAGAGCCAAGTGAAAGAGTAAAAAACAGCAAAGGGTGCTGTTTTTCTTTTTTTATTTGGCTTTGGGTTCCCAGATTGATCTAGCAGTGGTGGAAAAAGTACTCAAATGTTTTACTTAAGTAAAAGTAACAATACTGCAATGTAAAAGTACTCTGTTACAAGTAAAAGTACGGAATTAAAAATGTACTTGAGTAAAATAACAAACGTATTGGTATCAAAATGTACTTAAAGTACCAAAAGTAAAAGTACTAAAATGTAGGCTACTGTCAGAGTGTGAGAACCACTGATCTAGTATAAGAAGCGCCACACCCGAATAATGCCTGAAAGTAACAGTCACAAAGAACATTGTTAATGTTTTCAGTTAGTTTTCACAACACAGTTTCAGTTAGTTCAATTGTTTTATTACTATATTATTATATATATTATTTAAATTTTTATTTCAGTTAACTAAAATGTTTCAAAAACGATTTTACTTTATTTTATTTTATTTTATTTTGTATTAATGGCTTCTATTATCTATGCTTCCAGGAATAGAAAGCCTGCGGCTTCTATTAGCTTGGCTTTCCCATCGATGATGTCACTGGTAGGTGGAAAAGAGGAAAAGAATAAGAATGGAGGCTAGAGCCCAGAATGTAGTCACGTGGCTTACTTTTTACAACAAGGTAATAAACCAGACATTGCCATGGTAGAGATCCAGCATCTTTAATGGAGAAAACAAACAAAACAGAATCCAAGGACAGTACGACAAAAACAAAATAGGTTCCTTCATCATCAGCTACACAGATCACACAGCACTGACAGTGTCTTAATGGTGAGTGTTGGGATTTCACTTTGAAGTTTGTGTACAACACAGACCCGGCGGTTTCCCAACCTTCTCTGGATGGGAATCGCTGACGCAAACAAGACATTTGAGGAGCTACAAAGACAAGAGTATAACATATAATCATGCTGCTTTGCTGCTGAAATGATACAGACACTTTGTTTTCTAGCCAGCGCAAATCGAATCCACTTGACTAGCCAACATTTTCCACAGTCGATAAGGTGTACATTATTGCACACACGCACACGTACACACACACACACACACACACACACACACACACACACACACACACACACACACACACACACAGACAATCCCCTTCTACGCCCGGTCAGATGAAAGACATATTGGAAAAAAAACTGCTTAAGGAGTCGATAGCAAGCAGCAACGTGTCAGATTTACTGGCTAAACTGATGTCTGTCTGTTATCTGACTATAGTCAGAACACTGCTAACCTGTCCTACTGGAGAAGAATAAAGTTGATAAAAGACTGTCTGCTGTAGTCTTACTGAAGCTACATTGTTGTAAGTGAGCGCACAAGAACCAGGCCTAATATGAAATGGAAGAGGAGGCTAAAGGGAATACTATAGAATTAATGCTATTGATATTATAAGGATATTGTAGCAGCCTCAATTTCAGTGTAATGATGAAAGACAAACATCCCAGAAGCAACAGCGCCCTCTATCAGTTCCAAGGTCTGAAAACTAATAAAAGTCTAAACAGTGAATGGTGGACAAAACTGCATTGTTATTAGTGTGCATCTTCTCTTTTTTTAAAAGATAAATTACATAGATTCTGAAAGCAGTGGGTTACTTGTATTAACTGTAATAATATTACTTGTAAATGGTAATATATTTTAAAGTAATATTATAACACAATGTCATTAAGTTATGTGCTAATTATGTAATTTAAAAATATAGTTCCTGGACAAAGAAGTACAGCAATCTGACATCAACATTGGAGCTACATCACAGCAACAGAGATTAGGGTTGCCAACTACCTGGAATTCTTTCTAAGAAAAATAAGGGATGCCCAGAGAAAGAAATAAAATCTCACCCTAAGCCTATATTATGTACAGTTTTTTATATACTGTATTAGCCCCTTGAACCCCAGCATCCATATTCTTGTGTGTAGACAGAAACTCAGGTCCAGTTTACCAAGTCTAGAGGGTTTAAGTGTACCTGTATTATAGTGTATATGTACTGCATGTATATGAGCTGTTTGAACTTGTAAGATTGTCATTGATTGATTCCCCCAAAAACGAAGGAACAAAAGTGTGTCCCCATTATCAGTTTAATAAGGGACACAAGGGTTCGATTCCTTATTTCAAGTGGGACGGTTGGCAACCCTAAATAGAGATTATTGGTATTTTGGTCAGGTATACAGTATGGACACACACATGTTTAAAAACCCTGTGATTTTGATGCAAAAACAAGCACATGCATGTTGAATTGCATCATGAATTGCTACCTTTTCCCTCACATGCAGCAAGGCCAGCTTGCAAACAAGGGGAGGGAGGGAGGGAGGGGGGGGGGCAGGGTCATCTGCACCTTACACAATACTGGCTCTTTACCACTTCCAAGAACTAAGCGAACCACGCTGTGCCGTGAAAACATATTTCACATGTTCTTCTGAATTTGTTGTTTGTTTGTTTGTTCAGATAGAGAGGTTCTCAGAACCTAATTTGGGGCCCCATGCTCGGGAGGTTGGTACTATAACCTTGAGTTCTGGGAGCACCGGAACTCTTATACATTTACTTTAGAGGTGGGACAAAGTCACTGTTTTTGGCGAGTACAAGTAAGTCTCAAATCTTTGCTCTCGAGTCCCGAGTCAAGTCAAAACAGTCCTGAATCTTTTTTTTTGTTTCGAGTCCCAAACAAGTCCTATAAGCTTGTTGGAAGGTCTCAGGTGACTTGAAAAGAGTTGAAGTCTTTTCACATCAAAGGGCTCAAATCAAGTCATGAGTCATTGTCGTTGAAGTCTAAGTATTTCTTTTAAAGTCTAAAGTCGTCCACTTTGTGACTCGAGTCCAAGTCGTGTCTCAAATCCAAGTCTCAAGTCCACACCTCTTCTTTATACTTATTTTTAAATAAAACATTTTAAAATTATATATATATTTTTCATTTTTAGTACCTCTCCCTTCAGGGGTGGCTGTGGTTATAATGGGAAACCAGAACAGAACTTCATGGGTTCTGGAAACGTTCAGGTTATGCAAGATTGTGGGTTAGGTTCCACTTTGTACTGGAAAAGAGCCAGCATGCGTTTGTTGAGCAAACCAAGAGATTTGGAATGGAGAGCAGCGCCTCAAAGAGCACCACTAGTGCAACACATATTTCAACACTAATGGTTTGACAGCTATTTCAGACATTTAAGAATATCACTATACGGAATGATACTGCAGCAATAATAGAGCTAGCTGGCCTTGGTTATCCCTACTCTAATTTATTTTTTATCAGTCAGTTCTTTTCAGTTCACACACAAAAACAAAAAACTGACACTGCATTGGGTTTAAATGGTCCATCTGACAACCAAATGAGCAGTCCTTCTCCACTGGCAGGGTCAATGCTCATTTTGTTGTAAATCAGAGCTTTCTTTTTTCTTTTTTTAGTCTTTCGGTGCAATTTCAAGTCCAAGTTACAAGTCATTGGGGACAAGTTCAAGCCAAGTCACAATTCTTGATTTTCACAACTTAACACTTGAACCCCAGTGTCCACATTCTGGGGGGGAACATTCGCCAAAAAATAGCAATTGTGAGCTTGTAGAGCTTGTGAGCTATTTTTGGCGAAGAGATTTGGTGTAGACAGGAAAAAGTGGTCAAAGTACGGTCGCAACTCAAGTCCAGATCTCTAAGACTACAGGGGTATAAGTGGTTAACCCATTAAGACCGGGAACGCATCTGTGTCATTTTAGATTTCTTTGGCTATTCAAAAATAGCAGATATACAAGCTCGTAGTGCGGCACACAAGCTTGTAGATCTGCTATTTTAGAAAAATCGTGAAAATGTCTGCAAATCTTTGAATATATATATTTTTAAAGTGAACATTTGTAAGTCAAATCTTTGCTTCTGGGGGTCCCCAGAACAAAATGTTTTGAGATGGGGTCCGCGGCCAAATACATATCATGTTGGGGGTCCTTGACATGAAAAAGTTTGAGAATCACTGATAGCGACATTTATAGAATCGGCCTCAGGTCTTAATGGCTTAAGTGTGACTCAAGTCCAAGTCAAGTCACAAGTCAGGATTTTCATGACTTAAGTCCGACTCACTGAAGTCCACATCTCACGTCTACACAGCTGTAATTATGAAAACGCTACTGAAATGCTGTTTGATTACTATTTTGTTGAAAATTGAAGGTGATATTGAACCCATTAAAAATAGTACAAACTGACTGGATGGTGTCTGGTATCACTTAATCTGGGGTCCTTTCTTTACAACTCAAATGAAATATACTACTTAGTCAATACAAAAAAGAATCATGTTTTTGCAACCTAAAACACAAAATTAAACCACAGGCAATTGTTACTTGACACGGTATACTTTGATTTGTAGCATCATAATAATAATAATAATAATAATAATAACAAAATAAAGGTTTTAAACCAAAATGTGCAAAACATTACATAATTATTAATCTACTTTTCTGCTGTACCTAAAGTCATACTGTGCAACATTTTCAATAGTTTTTAAAACTATCGCCACGTAATCACTTCTCTAAAATACTGGTTTTTAGTGATGAATTTCTCTGTGAGTAAATCACAGTCAAACAGAATATCGTCGCTGTCTGGTGGAAACCTTGTATGTCCAAAACGGCCCCTTTTTTATTATTATTCAAAATGACATTTTAAAATAGTGAAAATTGCCGATCTACAAGCTCACGCGTTGCGAGCTCGTAGATCGTCGATTTTCACTACTCTTGGGCGACGGTCTTGTGCGATGAACTGCAATATGGAGATACAAGGTTTCTGCCCGACAGCAACAAGATGCTGGAAGGACCACGTAGCAACCAGAGGTGTCGCCCAAAAACACTCCAAAAAGTTACAAAGTATGACTTTAATAAATAAAAAAACACTTATTTTATTATATTTGAAACACTTAATTCACTATTATTACTCTCAAGCAGCAGACAGGCTAATGTGCAAAAATGTCAGTTTAACAAATATTGACAAGTATTGCACTACTCTACTGTTACAAATGTCTTTCATAACTGCGTTAAAAAACAAAAAACAAACAAAAATATACCCTCAAAGAATGAGGGAAGATATTACTGCATTTGACAAGAGTTTAGGGGTCAAAAGATTTTAAGATTATTCTTTACATCAAAAACAAGGAGGGTCAGGAGGGTCACACTCCATAAAAGTCCATTCTTTTCCTGTGTTATTTCCCCATGCCTCAGGTAAAAGGTAGCCTCGATCTCCAGGCTTTTATTGTTTAGTTTTGCTAAAAAATAAAAGCCTGGACCAGCGCGTCGGTGTACCCGGTATGAGGAAGTGTTCATTTCCCCAACCAACCAGAGTGCAGTGGGCGTCGCTCGTAATGTTGTGTTAACGGGGCGGGGGTTGACGGACAGATCGGTGAACCAATGGGATCAGGCGCAGTCTCTCTGCGCCTCTATACACCCGCCCCTCTATACACGAAATCAGGAGCGTTGGTGGAGCCTAGGTAAAAAGGTGACAGACCTTATTGGCTATCCGGCAGCCGTCCAATCAGTATAAATCTAACAGCGATGAAAAGGCTGGATTATAGCCCGAAAGTCTGTCTGTCACCTTTCCTGAAGCATGGGGAAAAACATTTATTTTATTTCCGAGTGCGACGAACCTCCTTGTGTTTGATGTATTTGTAACAGTTTATTTGTGACAACGCACCAGAGGGGTCCAAGTACAGATCTCTGGGGGACCACCGCGAAACAAAGTATATCGCGTTTTAAGCAGTAAACATGTTTTTTAAGTATTTAAAGGGGCTGATTAGGTATTCAAATTAAGTGAGACACCAGACACCATTCAACCTTCATCCCTATCACACGCAACCATGGGGCTCGCACCAGAGGAAAAAAATGGAAATATGCTTATTTTTTTCTTTTTCTGCGCCACTGGCGGTGGCTCTCAACCTTTCCTGGAGCAGGGGGGCCCACTTGAAAAATCTCAAAGGCGTTCACGGTCCACCCATCTGACCACTTAACACGGCAGCCGATAAGATACAACCCGGCCCACAGGTTGAGAACCACTGCGCTACTGGAATAAAAAATTATTACACATTCCCTCCTGTGACCTTCTCCAAAAACGCAGTTTAAGACATTTCCAGTGTCTGGGGGTGGGGGGGGCATGGGGTTTTTTATATTGCACACGGGTTGTTGGTGGCGAGGTCTTCGTACACCGCCGGCTCTTCGATCCCTCGAGCAAACAGCTGGATCAACTGGCAGTGCACTCTGGTGTAGGGGGAGAGAAAAAGAAAGGAAGAAAGACATATTAGGACAAAATCTGAAATTCGGTTTCAGTTTATTTATTTATTTATAGTGCAACATCACCTCGAGGGGGTCTCTGTTCACTTCACAACAGGTCATACAACAAAAACACAGAAGCAAAGAAACACAGTGAAACGTGCCCGCACGTATGGTCAAACAATCACCAATGCGCCAGACAGTGCACGGCTGAAAATTGTACAGATCAGCAAAAAAAGGAAAGAACATCCACAGTGGTTTTTGATCCCAGAACTTTCGTTGGCAGCAGTGGTGAAATAAGTACGTTTTTAAGTTTTGTGGGTTTTTGTAATATCGTTGCTGTTGGGCAGAAACCTCTTATATTGTAACTTTGTGTTTTTTTTTTTTTATCCATGTCCTACTTGATCATACTACAGCGTCACACAAAAGCATCACAAATAGCTGATCTACAAGATCACAATGTGTCGATGTAGATTGGCTATTTTCACTATTTAAAAAAAATATATATATATATATATATTTAAAAAAAAAATGTTTACATGTTTTTTTAAATAGTAAAACATGCCTAAAAAGTTTATGCATAAGGGATAAGGCGGCACAAGTTAGGGCCCAATGTCTTCTCAGTAAAGAACTCATTTGGACAGTCCGTCTTCTCAGTAAAGAACTCATTTGGACAGTCTGTCTACTCAGTAAAGAACTCATTTGGACAGTCTGTCTTCTCAGTAAAGAACTCATTTGGACAGTCTGTCTTCTCAGTAAAGAACTCATTTGGACAGTCTGTCTACTCAGTAAAGAACTCATTTGGACAGTCTGTCTACTCAGTAAAGAACTCATTTGGACAGTCTGTCTTCTCAGTAAAGAACTCATTTGGACAGTCTGTCTTCTCAGTAAAGAACTCATTTGGACAGTCTGTCTTCTCAGTAAAGAACTCATTTGGACAGTCTGTCTTCTCAGTAAAGAACTCATTTGGACAGTCTGTCCTCTCAGTAAAGAACTCATTTGGACAGTCTGTCCTCTCAGTAAAGAACTCATTTGGACAGTCTGTCTTCTCAGTAAAGAACTCACTGGACAGTCTGTCTTCTCAGTAAAGAACTCATTTGGACAGTCTGTCCTCTCAGTAAAGAACTCATTTGGACAGTCTGTCTTCTCAGTAAAGAACTCATTTGGACAGTCTGTCTTCTCAGTAAAGGGGGGCAAAGCTCCGGAACTCTATGCCCATGGATCTAAAACTAGAGTATGATGGCAATGTGTTAAACAGAGGACTCAAATCATGTTAATGTATGTTTTTGTATTCACAATCAAAATCTACAAAGTAACATGTAACTAAAGCTGTCAAATAATTATAGTGGAGTAAAAAGTACAATATTTACCTCTGAGGTATAGTGGAGTAGAAGTCTAAAGTGTCACAAGAATAGAAATAGAGTAAAGGTACCTCAAAATGATATGTTAAGTGCAGTACTTGAGTAATTGTACTTGGTTGAAGAGAGTGTGTATTCGACCTACATGCTGGCGTGGCGCTGGCGGGCAGGAAGGTTGAAGGTTTGACGCCCCAGACCGCCGCAGAAATGTGGAGCACAGAGTACTGCCCGCCAGTCGCCAGGTGACCATCAATGTTTTTTTTTACACCTCTCCATCCTGATTAATTATGCCTCCACCTAAAGCCTGCATTAATGTTTTTCCCCACTTCATGAATTCATTTACAAGATTCAGCCACAGGGCATATCAACCCCAAGACAGAATAAAACACTGGCTAATTAGCTCATGGATGGCTAACCTCGTGTGAAGAGGAAGAAAATAACAACCTACGGTTGTTATTTATCAAAAGAAAATTTCCTTCAAGTTTTTCAATTGAGTTATTTTTCAAGGTGCAATATGGAACTTATTTTTTAATGAATATGGGGATTGAACAGTGTGAAATGAGTCTCTCACACTATGGCCCTGTTTCCTAAACTATTAGCATAGTTATGTCTAATTATGATGTTTAGGTATTACCATTGTAAACCAATGTTCTTGCTGTTCTCACAAATAGCCAACCAGTTGAATAAATTACAGATTGAGGCTTTAACCCTTTGTTTTTATGGAAGATGCTTCTGAACATCAATTCACAATGAAAAAACGTAAGCAATAAAATGTAGCAAGTTTGACCCATTCTAATACTATTTAATCTTAAAAATGTAAAATTAAAATGATTGAAATCAGTCTGAGAACTTCACAAAGTCATATGAAGAAAAAAATAATGTTGACACAATTTATTGTTAGACTTTTTTCTGTTAGTGGTCTGTTATTTTTCAAAAACAGACCACTGGCACCTGGCTCATATCAATCTGCGTTGCTTGATTTGTGCCGTATCCAACATGGCAGCCATGAGAACAAACAGACCATGTCATTCACAGCTAAACATGTATTGTCTTATTTATTTGTGGCAATGTTTTGAAAAAAATAACATAGGATAAAAAGTGGTTGTGCAACCCCAAAAATGGGTCGCAACTCATTGTTTGGGAAACACTTCAGATGGACAGAAACCAACTGTATAGAAGTGGCAAGTATTAAAGTTTTAAAACGATAGATATCGTCTCTGTTGAGTGTCCAAAACTGTTACTTGTCAGGATTCAAATAAAAAGTTAGCAAAAGTAGCAGATCTACAAGCTCAAAACGCGTCGCTTCGCGCCGTGTTTAGAGCTTGCGGATCTGCTACTTTTGTGTGACGCTGTAGTATGATCAAGTAGGGGATTCATTTATGGAAAAATATAAAAAGATAAAATATGGAGAGTAGGTTTCTGCCCGTTTCTCCAGTACTATAGGTAGAGAGCAGAGACAGCTCCAGGCCAGCTGCTCTGTCCAGCCAGAAGAGGAGAAGTACAGACAATCGTTGCTCGTCTCTGGCAGCTTGTTTGTAAACAACCTATTCATTTCAGGCAGTAAATAGGTCACGTAGTTGCTCTATCTTGATTAATGTCACATGTACAGCTGCTAGTTAAAAAGAAAAGTTTATAAAATGTGCCACTTCCAAACGGTTTCTTCACCTATTCTTCACATATAACCCGGGAACATAGGGACCCCTAGCCGAGCATTGACATTTTTGCTGTGAATTCGGCGCTACTCTAGCTTCCAATTGAGACATTTGGACCCTGGTGTTGGTAGTAATGCCTGAAGCTCAAAAGTGCAAGATAGTTTTACTGAGGTTAAGATTAGGAATAAGGTTATTAGGTTCAGGCATAGTTTTACTGAGGTTACGTTTAGGAATAAGGTTAGGGTTAGGCATAGTTTTACTGAGGTTACGTTTAGGAATAAGGTTAGGTTCAGGCATAGTTTTACTGAGGTTACGTTTAGGAATAAGGTTAGGTTGAGGCATAGTTTTACTGAGGTTACGTTTAGGAATAAGGTTAGGTTCAGGCATAGTTTTACTGAGGTTACGTTTAGGAATAAGGTTAGGGTTAGGCATAGTTTTACTGAGGTTACGTTTAGGAATAAGGTTAGGTTCAGGCATAGTTTTACTGAGGTTACGTTTAGGAATAAGGTTAGGGTTAGGCATAGTTTTACTGAGGTTACGTTTAGGAATAAGGTTAGGTTTAGCAATAAGGTTGGGGTTAGGCATAGTTTTACTGAGGTTACGTTCAGGAATACCAGGTGGCGACCGTTCTGAGGTTGCCGGATTTGACCCGGGGACGAGCGTGTTTTGGGGCGAGCGTTGTCGTATTCGGAAGGGAGGATATACAGTACATACCCGACATCTATGGCTGTGTGGGGCAGGATCTCGCCGTCGCAGTTCCAGCTGCTGTAGGCGGGGGTGCAGCCGCACGCCGGGTGGTCCCGGCAGATGTGGCTGAAGAGGCGCTTGCCGTTCTCCTGATGCAGGTCCAGCGTCAGGTCCGAGTCGCTCTGGCAGTGGCGTGGCACGAAGCGGAAACGACGCACGCGGTGCACGTCCACGAAGGCCAGGTCAAACTGTGGTTGTGGAGTGCAGAGACAGAGAGAGAGACAGAGAGAGAGAGAGAGATAGACAAAGAGAGAGAGCGAGAGAGAGAGCGAGAGAGAGAGAGCGAGAGAGAGAGAGAAAGAAAGAGAGAGGAAGCATTGGCAGGAGGACAGGAATTGAGTAATTGAGTAAAACAGTGTATTCTTTTTTTTTTTTTTACTGTTGTACGACGTGTCATTTGCCGACAACAACAAATCTACAAGCTAATAACACTCGACCCAGATCAACCAAGTATATCGTCTCTGTCGGGTGGAAACCTCATTATGTCCAAAACTGTTACTTTTCACAGGATTCAAATTGTGTGGCTTTGTGTGTGTGCGCTGCTTCACAACGCGTTTCGAGCTTGTGGATCTGCTGTGACGCTGTAGTATGATCAAGAAGGGCGTTCATTTACGAAAAAACACAAAAAAAAGAGATAAGAGGTAAGAGATAAGAGGTTTCTGCCCGACAGCAAAGATATATGGTTTAAGTGGTTAACTCTTTGGCCTGCCACTGACGAGTTCCCTCGTCAGATTCTGCTAAGGCGCAGCGGCAGCCTGCCACTGACGAGGTTGACGAGGTTTGTGTTTTCAGTGGCATTCCACCAGATGGCACTGTTTGGAAAATATTCCATCGGTAGGGTTGGTAAAATCGCTCATTTTCACTGGCAGTGGCATGACACTATTACACTGTTACTCTGGCAGTTAAAGAGTTAAAGGGATATTTCACTTTCAAAAAAAAATTTGGTCATTTTATCGTCTACTCAGGCTTTTGTGAGCCCCCCAGACAGTTTTTAAGTTGCTTGATTCAGGATTTTTAGATATTTGATATTCATTTTATCAGACACGCCCCCTTCCTATACAAACCCATAACTTCAAACTCCATTTTTAACCTGTTAGATTCATCAAAAACACCTGTACTTGGTTCTGCTGACTCACCCTGCCCTCCTAATACGTGAGGGGGCCGTGTTTTTTGAGAGAAAAAAATTCACACGTTTTTTCATTTTCCCCAAAAAATATTAAAAATAAATGAAAAAAGTTATCGAAAAAACACGGCCCCCTCGCGTATTAGGAGGGCAGGGTGAGTCACCAGAACCAAGGACGGGTGTTTTTGACGAATCTAACATGTTAAAAATGGAGTTTGAAGTTATAATGGGTTTGTATAGGAAGGGGGCGTGTCTGATAAAATGAATATCAAATATCTAAAAATCCTGAATGAGTAGACGATAAAATGACAAAACGTTTTTTTGAAAGTGAAATATCCCTTTAATGTCTGCATGTAAAAAGAAAAAAAAGAGCCTGTGTACCTGGTCCTCTTTGCTGGTGTGCCGGATGAGGTGCTTGAGGAAGTGGAAGCGGGAACACTTGCGGACCAGTATGAGGTCGGTGGTCCCGTCGGCCAGGTGTGCGGCCGGTGACAGTCCCTTGGGGCTGCGGGGACACGCACAGCTCATGCTGGCTGCGTTGATGGCCAGGAACTTGCCTCGGATCGTCTTCCAACCGCCATCATCACCCTCTGAAACGTTACGTTAAAAAGGTAGGGTATGAGGGATATTTTTTTGGTTAAAACAAAACAATTTTCCGTTAAAAGGTTATTTTATCGTTTATGTGGTTAACCAGGCACATTGTGTGCGTGTGTGTGTGTGTGTGTGTGTGTGTGTGTGTGTGTGTGTGCGTGTGTGTGTGTGTGCGTGTCCAAGACATGTGATTGTGTGGGTCAGCATATATCCTATGCAGGGTTTTCTTTTCTTTCTCCTTGAAAACCATAATTATTTAGATTGGAGGAAAGCCTTAAACATCAGTACATACTTGATTTTCACAGTAACCGCTGAATATACACAAAAGAAGATTTAAGCAAAAAGCAATTTGACTTGGCATTGAAAACGTGAGGAATTGTCAAACCATGCAACTTTCTGCTAGACTGAATCTGAAAAGGACTTACCGCTGTCGGAAACCTTGTCCGTTTTGTACTTCTCTGCTTTCTCTTCAGAATGTAGCTGCCCGTTATGCCGGCATATCAGGCAGCTGAAATGTGGAGATAGGGGTGTACATTATTATGTACATTATTTCCAGAGTCTTCACTCAGGGCAAACTAAATGCACAGCAAGATGGCATTTCAAATATGATTATTTTGGAGGGTCGCGGCCTGAAAAGATATAGAAAGGGCCATACTTCCGTTATTGAATACAATTTGCATACAGTGTCATACTGAAATGAAAATGGAAATTGTCAGCCGTAATGTAAAGTATTCATGACTGAATTGTCTCTCTGAAAAAAAGCAGTTTAAGTGTCAGAATGTTGGGAAGATTGTGTGGCTTGTGGTCCAATATTTAGTTCAGTGACCATGGGGCTAAAGAATGGTTTAGAAGCTGTGTTCACGTTCAACCGGAGATGGCAGGTCAGTGTTTTTATGAATGATAAGGCCTTTTATGTACCCTGCTCGACACCTGGTCCTGTCCCGCGGGGTCCCCAGGATATCGTTAGCTGGTAGGTAGGACACGGTCCCCTCGTAGTAGTGGTGGGTCAGGAACGTCTTCAAACCTAGTGGAGAGTCATCGGTGCAAAAGAGGTTTTACTTTTGGTAGTGTATGATTTTCATGTTTATCTATTTATGCAAGTATAAAAAAAAAGAGTTGAAACCGCACACACTACTACCTCTGAAAGCAAGTGAACTTTTTTTATATGAACGAAACAAAGTGGAAAAAAAATATTGAAAAGAAAGAAAGAACGAAAACAGGAACATCAAAACTTAGGAAAAACATTTTGTGTTGGTGAAGGTGGTACTATTTTGTAGTGGGGGTAAAGTGTTCATTTTGACAGACAATTTTTGATTTAGTTTTAGTCATCTGAAAAGTTTTAGTTTTAGTCTAGTTTTAGTCGACTAAATATCGTAAGATTTCAGTCTAATCTACAGCTGATTTTGTCCACAAAAATGTATTTTGGCAGGCCTTCATGGCGTGGTAATGACTTATTTTACACTTAGTTGCATGCTGAAAATAGCCGATCTACAAGATCACAACACTTCGCAGCACGACACGCTGTGAGCTTGTAGATCTGCTATTTTCAGAGCGCAACACCGGAGCACAACCAAACATAAAATGACTTTTAGTTCTACTGGATCTCTTCTCCATTAGTCCCTCCCTGACATTTTAGTCTAGTTTTTATTTGTTGACGAAATTGTCAATATATTTAGTCTTAGTTTTAGTCATCATAGCTTGGTTTTTATTTCGTTTTCATCAGTGAAAAAAGGTAGTCGACGAAATTTTTTCGTCATAGTTTTAGTTGACGAAATGAACACTGGTTGTGGTACATTAGTAAAGGCGGCTTGAGAATTCTGCCTTTTCATTATTCACTTTTTTCCACTGCCAGCATCCTCATTAGTGCATTTGCCACTGCACTACAATTTATCCAAGTAACAATGCCAACAATGTAACATGCTAAGGTGCAAAACTGGACAATTACTGATGACGAAATTAATGTATTTATCCAGGCCAGGTTTGCTGAGCACCAGAGCAACCTCCCCCCAACCCCCCCTAGAGGCCAGGCTGGGGCGTTGCAGCTGCGACGCACCATCAGTGTTGCACAGCTGCAGGGCCGGAGCAATTGGGGTTAAGTGCCTTGCTCAAGGGCAAGGTAAAGAACATTAGTTATTGTTGGAGGGGGCGAGGAACATCAGTCAGAGGCATGTTACTTTCCCTGGCCCAGGTTTTCCCCAGCCGGTCCAAGGATTTGAACCGGTGATGACCCCCTCTGGTTATAAGCAGGCGGGCAAGCATGCACCGCTGGAAATGAGGCTATATGAGGAAGTACTGAGAACGCTGCAGTTCTCATTAATGGCCTAGAAGGTGTCACTATTTCCCGCTCTTGCTGGTTGCAGACGACTTTTCATGCCATTAAACTCAATGGGTATTTCACTGGACTTTACACTTGATCATTATTATAAGTCACTTTATGCTTTCAGTCACTAGTTTAAAGTCTTCTTTCAATTATCATGATATGCAATTGTATAAATTATGGTGCCATTAACTTTAGACCCTCCAGAAAAATGCAATTATGCGATCGCAGAATTTACCACATAAGCAGCAAAATGGCGCATAATTATGCGGGGGTAACGTTTTTTGAAAAAGGCTGCATCGCATCGCATAATATGCGCATCGCAACTTTCCGCATATTCCGCAACTTCCACAATTTCACCGCATAAAATTGCAAAAAAAAATGCATATTTCATCGCAAAATCAAGGATTTTAGCCGGCATAATCAAGAATTTTAGCCCGCATAATTCATTGACTGCCACTGACAAGTACACTTGACGAGTGTGTGGCGTTTTCAATGGTTTACGCTAGAGGGCGCTGTTTGCCAACCTATGAGTGAGTGATCCTATGACTTCTGGAGAACAGTAGACGTGGAAATAATGTGATCACAACAAACCCAGCCCCGTCCGATCTAATGTAATCTAATGATTTAGGGGGAAAAAAATTCTCTGCTTTCGGTTGCTTTTTGGCGAAAACAAGCCACATTCACCTGCCCACAACTATGGAATGGATTACCGCAGCGGCACACATTTCTTTCTCCGATTCTACGAGACTCGGCTACGTCTTTTAAAGCGTTCGCTGAGTGGATCATCGTGAAGAAAAATATTCTAGGATTTTTCAAAGGTTAGTATAAAACGCTCGGAATCGCTGGCAAGGGCAGCTATTAGTCGATGTTTAACTCTGGCAGTCAATGAGTTAATTTAAAAATGTATGATAAAGTAGGGTATGCTTCTAGGGCTTCTACTGGCTCTACTAGGTGAAGACCGACCCTCGCTCCCCCATCCAGCCAATGGCGTTCGTTTTCCGGTTCCATTTCGGGACCGGAAATCAAAAGAAGGCGGAATTGAATTCTCTGAAATAGTGGCTTCAAAACGGGTCTGTAGGAACCAATGGTTGACCTCATGGCTCCCTTCGTCCATATTCTTTTTTACAGTCTATGTGGCGCATGTTGATCATTTTACCTGAGATGTCGTATCGGGCCGGCCCCATCCATCTCTTCCTCTCGCTGTCGGTCAGCACGTCGCCATAGAAACCGTATCCCAGCAGGGAGACGGAGTAGCGCAGGAAGGTGTTGTTGTGGTGAACCGAACACACGTCCATAGGCTGACAGTCTCCTAGCAACAACAACAACAGATAGGTTTGAACACACGTCCATAGGCTGACAGTCTCCTAGCAACAACAACAACAACAGATAGGTTTGAACACACGTCCATAGGCTGACAGTCTCCTAACAACGACAACAACGGGTAGGTTTGAACACACGTCCATAGGCTGACTGTCTCCTAGCAACAAGATGTAAGTTTGTTGTTCAAGTGTGACAGAGTAATATATAGAGAGACAGGGAGAGAATTCAACTTAATGATGTTTCGATGCTACTGCATCTTCCTCAGGATCGAAACGTCAGTCAATACTTTTTTTTGTACTTAATAAAAGAGGCTTCAATTGTCCGAGCTGCTCCAGTGTCTTCTCTACATACTTCTCTACTACTTTTGACTCACCCACTATGACGTGCAGAGCTGAAGTCACAGGATCATTAGCCCCGACAGTTGCATAGCAGATGCAGTCTGTGGATCCTATAAAAGAGAAGAGACCACAATGTTAATACATGGATTAAAGCAAAAAATTAAATCTCACGACTGAAAAACTTTATATATGGTCTACACGTATGTCAATTTAACATCGGCTTAGAAAACCTACAAAGAAAACTTTACAAAGTAATTTCTCCTCCCTCTTTTCCCATTTGCAACCGGCTCTTAATTAAGCTAAATGTTAATTAAGTTAAATTCAGACATGGGTTAATATGTTAACTGCTTGAGGGCACGGCAAAATACATTTCTTAATGAGCTGATGATGTGCAGTATTTTATCATAAGTGAGAGAGAGGCGGGGGGGGGGGGTGTTAGGGGGATAGTCCTAAAAATGTGCTGGAATTCAGGTTGTTTTAATTGCCTAGTGGTTGAAAATAAAGGGCCCTCTTTCACTATTACTATAGTGATACAAATGCGTGTGTGTGTCTGTGTACACGCGTGTGTACATAAGTGCGTGCTTGTGTGTAACCTCTGACCTGCGGGTATGATTCCGACGCGGAGCGGGCATGCCGTCAGCTTCTGGTCGGGACAGTTCTGGTCCACGCCGTTGTCCCGCTGCGTGCGTCCGATCAGCCCGTGCACGATCTCACTGAACATGCCGTCCCCGCCCACACACACCACTCTGAAACGCCAACGGATAGGTCAACGGTTACACACACAGGACTGTAATAAGAGCAGGGGGTCTCAGGCCCAAGGACCCCCTTGGCTGAGAGAGAGATAAAGTAGGGACCCCCACTACATTTGTGTTGAAGATTAAACATTTTCATAGAGTTCATAGATAGCTTCATAGACTTGTTTGACAGCGCTATCATCAGTGTTGTGTAAACTTAATGCGTTTTGTTTCCGTTTCTGTTTACACATTGTCTTTTCTATTTCCGGACTAGCCTTTTTCTTACCTTTATTATAATCTAGAACGAGTGATAAAGTAGAAAAAGTTCATAACTCCATCCCGAGTCCACCGTAGCTAAAAATGTGAGCGGATGGTCCTTGCGCTATATTGCGTATTTTTTGGTGGCTATCTGACGTTCATAATGACAGAAACCTCGCCACAGCGTTTTTG
The DNA here is from genome assembly GCF_963280865.1 of Gymnoscopelus braueri. Lineage (NCBI taxonomy): Eukaryota > Metazoa > Chordata > Actinopteri > Myctophiformes > Myctophidae > Gymnoscopelus > Gymnoscopelus braueri. The sequence goes on along the minus strand of NC_137610.1, from coordinate 47,942,138 downwards.
TCTCCAATGGGTCGCCGTAGTGTTTACAAGCGGACTTCGATGAAATCACGGGTGAAATCTCGTCTTGCGAGACTTCCGGAGGGGCGCATCTAACACAAACACTGTGGAGAGTTTTCTGTCAATATGAACGTCAGATATGAATACATTTTCGAGCGATAAAAATATGCGATTTAGCGCAAGGACCATCTTTCACGTTTTTAGCTGCGGTGGACTCGGGATGGAGTTATGAAAATGTTCTACTGTACCATTCGTTCTAGGATATAATAACATCAGATAAAGTTAAGAAAAAGGCTAGTCCGGAATTCTCCTTTAATATGTTGGATTCATGTTCAGGTGCATTTTCAGACATTTAACCGCTTAAACCGTCAATAGTAAACTTAACCTAAGGATGCTCCGGTTCAAGTGGTTCATGTAAAAAAAGAAAGAAAAAGATTTGGCGGCGCCCCTGTAGTAACTCCGGGGACCAATTATATGAAGACAGGCTGAAAATGGGTGACGTGCTTTGACGGGTCCTTTAACAGAGAATGACAAGGACTCACCCGTCATATTTCTTTAGCTCTGCGTCAGTCTTCAGGTGGTCTCTTGCGTGGTTGGCATACTCCGTTACTGTAGCAAACAAGACAGAATAAATACATTTAAGAAACCAGAAATACTGCATTTGTGTTTTGTTTGTATGCCTCCGGCAACTAGTTGTCACTTACCTTCATAGTAAGTGACATAGCGTCATGTGAAGGGAAGACTTTGAAGGAATTGAATAAACATGTTCGTGAGGTCACATTCACCTTGACCTTTGACGTTTGTGTCAAATGTCATGAAATTAAAGCAAATCTACAGACATCATGACACATATAAACGTGGATACATTTTCCAAGACCTTTTGGTTTCCACTGTTCTCCTATTTAGAAAGTCTCCCTAGAGGTGTTTAATAGTGAACCTATTAACTGATATGGATAGCTAGTATGGAGTGGGTGACATATTGAGTTATTGCCCGCAATTGGATGGCTATTTATAGCATGTGGTCGCTGGCTGCTTATAGTATGCATATGCATATTTGCTTGTTTGTCGATGGAAATCAATGAATGAATAGAAATCTTCATTTGATTTAATTTTTTGTTTTTTAAGCGTGCGTCTACAAGAACACAATTGGCCCGTGTTCCGGGGGAGGGAAGCAGAGTGGGGGAGGGTGATATTTGTCACTGGGGCGGCAGCTGTCAGCAGGGAGTGTTGGGCGGGAGGAGTGGGACGAAGGCTCTATGTCCTCCCGGTGGGGGCTCCTAATTGGCAGGTGAGTGAGTATAGGACAAAGCAGCAGTGACAACACACAGAAATGTGTGTGGAGAGGAAATAATTGGCATAACAACTAAATTGGGGACAGAAAGGGGGTGGGGGGGAAAAAAAGCTATAAAAAAAAAGAAATCAATGACAAATGATTTCTTGGACGACTCACCGATGACGTTTGTGGAGATGTTGGCTTGTGCGAAAAGTGGGGCAACTTTGTGCTCGTAGATGTGCATGCCTTGCTGCTTGCCTCCATAGGGGTTGATGTACACCAGGAGATGCTTGGGTCGGTTGGCTGCGACGGAGAGAGAGAGGGAGGGAGAGAGACAGAGAGAAAGAAATATGGACCGTTTTAATCACAGTGGGGAGAGGAATGCTTTCTCTGCCAGAAATAGTAAAAAGCCATTTCAAGTAGTCAGCATTTTTGTGCAGCATGGGTCCTAGAAATGGGGAGGTTGAATGAGGGTAACCTCCTTCTTACTGTCACACAGTGCTGCTAGAAGAAGTATTCAGATGTTTTTACTTAAAAAGTAAAAGTAGCAATGCCACAATACAGAAATACTCTGTTACTAAGTACTATTTACAATTCAGGCATTTGGCAGACGCTCTTAACCAGAGCTACTTACAGTAAACGAGGTAAACACATACGTCAAATGCAGAGAGACAGTGTAGTGCTTCAGTAAACTAGAGTTACAGGTAAACCAAGAACCTAGCATCAGTCTATTAGTCTAAAATGTTGTCTATTACTATTAAAACAATGATCTGTACATTGAAACTATAGGATACCAGGCAAACATTCAACCTTGCGTCTGTCTAAATAACCCGCTATCTAAAGTACAAGTCCTGTATTAAAAAGTAACAAAAGTATTGGCATCAAAATATACGTACAGAACCAAAGTAAAAGTACCAATAAATGCTCATCTACAAGTTTACTTTGTGAGCTTGTAGATCGGGCTATTTTTGAATAGCCAAAAGTATAAGATATGGCTTAAGAGGTTTTGTACTGATAAACTAAATCTACAAAGTAACTAAAGTTGTCAAATAATTGCAGTGGATTGAAAAGTACAGATTTGGCTCTGAGATGTGGTGCTGTAGCAGTTTAAAGTGTCACAAAATGGAAATACTCAAGTAAACTAATTGTACCTCAAAATGTTGCAGTACTTGAGTAAATGTACTTAGTTACTTTTCCACCACTCTATCCTTTGTATTTGTACAGTCGGGTCCCCCCCCCCCCTTTTTTTTTTTTTTTACTGCTCCAGTCATATTTTAAAATCACTTTTAAAAGCACATTTTCTTTACAGACAGGCTTTTATGGACTTTATTTTTGACCCATTTTATTCTTGCTGCATTGGCCCGTTTTATTCTCCTGTGTCCCCGTTTTCAATTTCTAATATGTCTGGTTGTTGTTTTCTTTTTTTTTTAATCATTAATTTCATTGGGGTTGTATTTCATAAAGTGCTCTCTAACTTTCCAAAGTGCAGTGATGAGATCATTGTTTGGATGCTTTTTGAGGGTGCATTAAATAGCACATCACAAGAGGTATTTTAATAACGTTGTTGTGGGGTGGAAACCTTGTATCTCCAAAACCATTGTTTCATTATTATATATTTTTTTCTTTTTACCCCCTTTTCTCCACAATTTCATTGTAATGCCAATTCATTTCTCCCCTCACATAGTATTTTATGATTCAGTAAATCGTTGCTGTAGGTCAGAAACCTCCTATCTCCATATTTTTTTCATAAATTAACGCCCTACTTGATCATACTACAGCGTCACACAAAAGCATAAAAAATCTTTTTTTTTTTAATCCTGAAAAGTAACAGTTTTGGACAGGTGAGGTTTCCATCCGACAGAGACGAGATGAATGTCGTTTATTTGGCTCCAGCAACAAACACAGTTGTTTAAAAATTTGAGCAACAAATGAACAATCTGAGTACGTAAATAACAATAATAATGGTTGTGAGCATGGTTTAGAATCATACAAAATGTTGTATATAAATATAAAGTTCCAGTGCTGTTGTACTGTGTATCAGCACTCAATGGAACTCACGCCAATTAAATTAATGGACTGAAACCAACTTTCTAAGTATCGTATAATTTTGGTTTTAACGCTAATAACTCACTGTTAAGTCTGTGTCAGTATTACCCAGTTATGAACTAACGGTCTAAATGAATGGCCCATGCAATTTTTCAGAAAATAGTCAAAACGAAATACAGACTATATGATATTTCTTCATTATTTGAAGAAGATGACGATGCCGTTTTTGACGCTAACAAGTCAATGTTAAGTCAGTGATGCTTATTACCCAGTGATGCAAGCTGCTCTCTGATGGTGCTGACCCACAGCTGGCACAGCGCCCCCTCTGGACAGTGGAAGGTGACCTCACTGCATCGCCAGCGATGCTGCCTCATCCTCTCCACGTAGGACACTGCAGAGACAGAGACAGAGACAGAGACAGACAGACAGACAGACAGACAGACAGACACACACACACGAGAGAGGCAAGGGGAAAAGAGAGAGAGAGAGAGAGTGATCAATAAAAACAACAATGTAGATCTACATACTTACACATATCTATCCGGTGCGGTATTAAAGTATCTGAGGTTGTTAGACTAACAGCAGATATACTTTATACTGTGTACATGATATGGACGTTAACTCTTTGACACTTTGCCAGAGTATTTTCATAATGTACTCACACAGCGCCAGCGATTTTCGTGTTTTATAACCTTTTCAACCGGTCACAGAATTGCTAAATCCATTTTAATCGTTTGTCTGGCCGTGTTTATAAACACACACACACCACAGATCGACCAGCACTCAAACAGTTAAATTTTCTCTCGCTGTCTTCTAGGGCATTCACGAATAGTGATTTTTAGCATTCGAATTATTCGACCTATAAGTATTCGAATAATCGATTAATCGATTTGATTATAAAAAATAAAATAATAAAACAAATTTATGGCATTAATGACTCGACTCAAGGAATGCGAGTTGACGTCACACCAGAGCTCACAGCTGCGTGTCTGCTGTAGAAAAGCCACTAAAAATTTTTTTTGAAAAAAAAATATATATATATATATTTTAACATATACAGTGCCAAGATCGCATCGATGCGTTCTTTCAAATCCATCGCTTGAGTGCCAGGATTCCAAAGAACGCATTGATGCGTTCTTTTGCATTTTCATTGTTTAATCTGTGATCGCATGGCTGTGTTTATTTCTCATCAACACTTTCGTTTTCCACTTACGTCACACTCACCCGGAGCCGGATGTAAAAAAAAAATTCTTTTCCGGGTCACGTTGTTTTTCTCCGGTGATTTTCGGCCAGAATAAGGAAAAACACGTTTTTTCACACGGTATAACAAACGAACGGACAGCTCAACTTCTATTTTCTTTGGTCCGGGTGACTAACAGTCATCGTCGTAGTGTATCACATCGTTTTCAGGCCGATCAACGGGCCAGGGATTGTCGAAAACGTCACATCCTTTGAATGACCGGATATGACGTGGGCCTGTTTGGGAGGGGGCGAGCGAGGTGATCAATGTCTGGATTTGCTGCTCTCTACTGGTGGAACTGTTATATGTGCCTGACAACACAATCAGAGAATGTATTTGAATGAAAAATTACAAAACAAAAAAAATAAAAAACACGCAAATTGCTGGCACAGGGGTGAGTGTATGAATAAACTCTGGCAGTCAATGTGTTAATAGAATAATCGAATAGTGGTTTGATAGTCGAATAGTCGGTTTGATATTCGAATATTCGAATATTCGACTATTCGGTGAATGCCCTACTGTCTTCGTTCTCTCGCTCCCCCCCACCCAAACAGGGTGCAAACGTCATATCCGTTTTCTGTAGTCGTATTTCCGCCCTCCTTCCGCAGGGCATCTTAGCTTAGCTTAGGATCAGGGTTTCAGATGGTTGGAAAACACAACGACGATCACTGTTCGTCGTCCACGTCCAGAGAAAAGAAAATGTAACCGGAGCTCTCCGTTCGTTTTTTACATCGTGTGAAAAAACGTGTTTTGCCCTATTTTGGCCTAAAAATCTAATTTTTTTCAAGATAAAACCGAGACCGGAAACGGAACCCAATTACTTCTGCATCCGGGTGAGTGGGAGGTGAAAAAAAAGCGAATCTGATGGTGGAAGTGAAATGAAAAAGGTATCAATGCGTCTAACGCGTCGACGGCGTGGATGGATTAAGTAGCAATTGACTCGAAAACGCGTCGATGGCGTTCAAAGAGTTAAGGTGCAGGAATAATAAATAAAGCGCGGTGCATAGTTTGTTCTGTTATACCTGTGAAAGCGTAGGGGTAAGCTTCTGTTGGTCTCTGCTGTGGCATCTTCTGCCACCTGCCGTCATTCTTAGACGTGTTGTTCCCCACATCCTCCTCTCTCACTGCTATGATCTCTGACACTGGCACGCTGTGGCACACACCTAACAGAAACACACACACACACAAATTAGTGCTTACGATCCAATATAACATGTAATTATGGGGAAATTGCACAGAAGACTTGAATAATCTAAAAGATTTCGATGGGAAAGTCTTGTAGGATACTCGTTCAAAGATAGACCGGCAGCTGAAAGAATGTTTTCATTTCAACCACCGCATTTTGCCTAACCACTTTAACCCTGGTGTCCCTATTTTGGGGCATGTAAATTATAGGCTGACATTTTCAAAAATGTTTTCCCAAAAGAAAACCCACAGATCTACAAGCTCAAAATGCGTTGTGAGCTTGTATGTAGATTGTAGACCGTTTATTTTTGCTATGTTTGAAAGTAGGGCTGAAGTGGTTAAGAGTTAAGACACTACTAACCACAACTAAACGGCAGAAATGACCCCAGCGCCACTTTTTTGGAAGTCGTCCAAAATGTTCCAAAAAAAGTCAAGTTCACCCAGCAGATGTCTGAAATTTCTCACACACACACACACACACACACACACACACACACACACACACACACACACACACACACACACACACACACACACACACACACACACACACACACACACACACACACACACACACACACACACACACACACACACACACACACACACACACACACACACACACACACACACACACATTTTCACCAGCCTGAGCCAAACAAGGCCCTGCTTGCACTGTATCAATTACCCCTGTCGGAGAGCTTTTTGGCCAATGAACTTTAATGTGATGAGATGGAAGCTGTAATGGAGCAATTAAGGGTTTGATTTGGGCGCTAGGCGGGTACGGCTGCAGCTATAGCTAGGGGACTGCTGGCTTAGGGGGGGGGGGGATGTGGAAGAGAGTGTATCCTGCAGGCAGAGTTGCCATATTTTGCCGGAGAGAGACAAGCAACTTGGTCTATGAAAACAAGCCAAAAGGAAGCGACTGTAGGCCACATGAGTACACACACAGGGGGTCCCCATTAAACCACTTTAACCTTATATACATCAGCTATTCTAAAATAGCCGATCTACAATCTTGAGCTTGCTATTTTCAAAAACATTTGAAGGAAAAAAAGGTGAAATATTTGGACAAATACATATTCATTTTCCTTGACATGAAAATGTTTGAGAACCACTGGTTTAAACAACATTAGGAAGATAACCAAAATACAAGCCCTAAAAAAAACCCGCAACCACCAATAGTTACAAGCGACTTTACAGAAAAACAAGCCTAAAGTCGCTTATAATATTCAGACTTGGCAACACTGAGAACAAAGGCTGGCTGCAGGTGGGATGTTATGAGGATGTGGCGATTATGAAGGTGATTTTATCATGGAGAAGGAACAATAAAGGCCCGGAATTATAACTATAAACAATGGAACAGTCAAGTGAGGACAGAGATGTTAATGGTTCATGTTTAATCTATTGTTGCAGACGTAGTTAAGGCTTTGATCACCTTCCTTTAACCCATTATGACCTGGGACGCATCTGTGTCACTTTTTGATTTGAGCTAAAAAAGCATTATTTTACACTTTGGCTATTCAAAAATAGCAGATATACAAGCTCATAGCGCGGCACCGAGTGCCGCGCTATGAGCATGTAGATCTGCTATTTTTGAAAAATCGAGAACTTTTTATTAAATTTTATAATGTTTTATAAATTTTTATTAAATTATTGTATTAAAAAAATAATATATTTATATTATTTTAAAGCGAATTCTTTTTACTCAAATCCTTGCTTCTGGGGGTCCCTGGAACAACATATTTTGAGATGGGGGTCCGTGGCCAAATACACATCATTTTGGGGGTCCTTGACATGAAAAAGATTGAGCACCACTGATATAGATATACGTTTTTTTCAGAATACAGTTGGGATTTGGAAGACATTTGTAGAATCGGCTTCAGGCCTTAAAGGGTTAAGGGTCACATTAAAAGCTTTTCTTCCTGCTGGGTTCTTTTAGGGCAGGGGTTCCCAAACAATGGACCGGGACCCATTTTTGAGTCACGGACCGATTTCTTGGCGTCATGACTCGTGAGTAATTTTTTTTTTTTAATGTTTCCCACGCACGCACACACAAAGTTTCAAAATATATTACAAAAAATTTATGCATTTCTTTTAAGAAATAGTGAAAATAGCAGATCTACAAGGCAAACTCACAATGCATCACATTGCAAACTTTTTCTACATTTCTCCCAAATTTTCTAAATGTTTTGAAAATAGTTCATCCTCAAAATGAAAAAGATTCTATGGATTATTCAACCCATGGAGACTTGAATTCATGGATTTTTTTTTGTTTTCGTCGCATTTCTAAGCGAATAATTTGATGACCGGCAGTGGTTCCGCGTTTTTTTTCTGGTGAACTATCCCTTTAACCAACCTATAATAGCGTTCGAGGACACATAACCTTGTGGAAGGTGCGGGTGGGAGATCAGATCGCCTGTTGATTCAAATCACGAGCCGCTGTCAAACACGGTCACCGTCTCGTCGTAAACACTCCATCAGTTATTATTACCGTCAACAACGTGATTATGTAAGTGTGGATGGCAGGCCCAGGCCTCCATCCACACATAAACAAACTTTAGGCACCATGGGACAGAGTTTCACTTAGCGGAAGTGAGAAAGAGAAGTTGGTGTGTGAGCCAGCTGTAGGAAGAAAAAAAGTTAAAACCCTGAGTACTTTCTAATGCCTTCTGGGGTCACTGACTCACTGTAAGTCACTGTATTTTTTTCTTTAAAAACAAAATGAGTTTTCTTTGCGATACCGAGAACTTTTACTACATTAGTTCCATTGATCCCAGCCGGAACACAGTGGATTGATTTATTATTAAAATGCTCTGAAAATGCACTTAAAATGCATGCGGCGTACTGGTTGTGTTAACCCATTAAGACCGGGAACGCATCCGTGTCATTTTAGATTTCTTTGGCTATTAAAAAAAAATAGCAGATCTATAAGCTCATAGCGCGGCACCGAGTGCGAAACTTTGTGCAAATCTTTGATTTTATATATTCTTTTAAAGCGAACATCTTTAACAAAAATCTTTGTTTCTGGGTGGTCCCTGGAACAAAGTATTTTGAGATGGGGGTCTGCGGCCAAATACATATAATTTTTGTTGTTTGGTTGCTATATCAGTGGTGCTCCAACTTTTCCCATGTCAAGGACCCCCCATCTCAAAATATTTAATAAGCAATAAGCAAATATTGGAGTGCCAGAGCCAAAAATACATTGTAAAAAAAAAAGTGCTTAGGAAGCGAGATACAGCCTTTTTCAGTAAGATGTTAAACAAGAAGTGAATGGAGCAGCAAATCTTCAAATCATCATATCTTGGGTTCTGAACATTAAAATAAATAAATAATAATAATAATAATAATAATAATAATAATACAAAATAAAAGAAAAATGTCATGACGTCGGCGACGTAATTGGCACCCTGGGCTTATAAAAACGTGACGTCGGTGACGTCAATGGCACTGAATGAGTTAAAACATTTCGCTTTAAAATATATATATATATGTATATTCAAAGATTTGCACAAATTGTCAAGATATTTAAAAAAAGCTCATAGTGCGGCACCGAGTGCCACACTATGAGCTTGTATATCTGCTATTTTTGAATAGCCAAAGAAATCTAAAATGACACGGATGCTTTCCTGGTCTTAATGGATTAAAGGTTTAATTAATTGTGCTTGGGGTGTATAATATGCATATTCTCTGTCTGTGTATTTGTCAGTTTGTTTGTATTGTCATGAAATTGTATAAAGCACTCGCCAGCCGTAAAACCATTCTAGAACTCTCACCTGCACACCCTCAAAGACATTATTTTCTGGCAATTACATGCGGCATTATCTTTTACACAATTCACACAACAGGCAACCGTTGGCTCATTATGAAAGTAAACTAAGCAGGGTAATGGTTGTCCCGAGGGGGGGCACAGGGGGCTAAGGAGTGTTTGAATGAGAAACTGCGCGGCGCGGGCCAACCTTGACAAAGCGCTAGGATACGCTCGCTGGAGAGCAATTACCTCTATCTCCAAAGGGAAGAGCAATCTGTTAGCGTTTAGGAGCGCAGGGGCTTTTTTTTATGTTGTCCTTTTAACGGTCAGGTGTTAAGAGTGAAAATGCACCTAAAAAAAAAGGGAATTAGCTTGCTTTATGGCTGTGACCTTGCTGCTGCGGCTCAGTCGAGCTTGAGGAACAGCGGACGTTGTCTTTGTCAAGAGGCCAGGACGCAAAACGGTTGGTTGTGTCACAAGAGACATCGTGAGATAAGTGCTGAATAGGAGCCTTTCTCTGTGAGACGGTACTAGTCACTGCTGTTTTGTAAGGGTACATTAATAATAGTAATAATAATACATTAAAAAATTATAATCATCATAATTAGGGTTGGGATCCAGGACCGGAGGAACCGGATCTAACATTGATGAATCGGATCACACTGACAGAGCTGGTTACACAATAATAATACCAGTGGTTCTCAAACTTTTTCATTTCAAGGACCAGCATAACTCTGAGAGTGTACAAATGGAAGCAAATTGGCCCGTGAGGGATTTGGTTCCATTTGTACACTTATACTTATATGAGTTATAAACCGGTAAGGGTCCATTTGGAACCCCCATAGGAATTATTTAAAAGGAACCATTAAGGAATCGGACTGTTAAGGAATCGGAATCGTTAAGAACCCTTCTTCTTATTCTGGCTAATTCCCATCAGGGGCTGTCATCATAACGGATCATCTGACTGTTTCCGTCTGCTTCCGTTTTCCTCATCTTCCTCGGTTACTCCAGCCACCTGCATGTCCTCTCTCACACCTCATCCACAAACCTCCTCCTGTGTGGCCTTCCTCTTCTCCTCTTGCCTGGCAGCTCTCTCCATCTTCAGCATCCTTCTCCCAATGTTCCCCTCATCCCTCCTCCGCAACATGTCCAAACCATCTCAACCTCGCCTCTCTTCTTGTATCCCCAAACCTTCTAACCTGGGCTGATCCTGTCCTTCCTTGACACTCCTAATGAGAATCGTAGCGTCGTCAATTCTGCCACCTCCAGCTCTGCCTCCTGGCAAACCAATCTACTGAGCCTAGCGTATCATCAACCAAGCAAAATTAATACATAAAAAACCCAGAATCACATTCATATTCAGGCTAAAGGTAGGGCAAGTTATTTTCTTTGTGTTAAATAGCTCTATATTCTGATAGTTACCATTGCTATATAGTGTTTGTTCAGTAACCGGGGTCTTCATCTCTCTCCAGCTCTTTATTAAAACAGAAAATGGAAGTGAAATTGGAAGTGATGACACAAAGAAATGAGCAGACAAAATTGGAACTGGAACAATGATAAATGGGTACTCTCTCCTGATTGGCTGACATTTTGTCACCTACCCGAAAATGTATTTTCTGTTTATTAAAGAGCTGGAGAGACAGGGATAACCCTGTTACTGAATAAACACTCCACAGCAATGATTACTATCAGAATATAGTGCTTTAAAGGAGGAGTTCACCCAAAAAATTACTTATTTTCTATCAATTACACACCCCATGAAGCCTTGAATCCATGGATTTATTTTAGTTTTTGTTGCATTCCTAAGACAATAATTTGATGACCGTGTGTATTTCCGGTAGGAGACACAAATAATCTACTTTGTGTATCCTACCGGATACATTAGCCGGTAGGAGACGGGAATCAAATTATTAGCTTAGGAATACGACAAAAACAAAAAAGAATCCATGGATTCAAGGCTTCATAAGGTGTGCAATTGATAGAAAATAAGTAATTTTTTGGGTGAACTCCTTCCTCCTTTAACCTTTTTACAAAAAAAAATGTTTTAACCAAACATTTTTCAGTTACCCTACCTTTAACAGGCCACAATTCTTCCTTATTACTGCACAGGCAAAGCACTGGGATGAGTCACTGACATGCGATAATAATGGCTTACATAACATAAAATAACATAACGTAGCAGAGCCTGCCTGAGGGGATGGCCTCTGTGATGCCTCCATAGCGCTTATACAATAACACACGGCACAGCATGGGTGTGGAATCGGCGGATCAAATTTTCTTGTCCACAGAGAAGGGAGAAGAGACTCATATTCTAGCAGTGCTTCACAAAGAGGCCTCTCTGTATGGTTATTTAAATACAGAGGAACTGGAGAACTGAAAAAAAAAAAAAAGACAAGAGCCCACGATCAAAGCAATGATGTAACTTTGATGGCTTTTTAAAATGACTGCATCTTTCATGCATTTAAAAAGGCAGTATGCCAATACGACTATTAGGGCCTTTCAGTTTTAATGATCGAGGCCTAGAGGAAACTATTGTACTGCCGTTTTAACCCATTCAATCCGGGGACGCGTCTCTGTCATTTTAAGATTTATTTGGCTATTCAAAAATAGCAGATATACAAGCTCATGGCGCGGCACAGAGTGCCGCACCATGAGCTTGTAGATCTACTATTTTTGAATAATCATGAACATTTGTGCAAATATTATTATACCTCAAATCTTTGCTTCTGGGGGCCCCTGGAACTAAATATTTTACAAATGTTCACTTTAAAAGGCATATTCCAAGATTTGCACAAGTGTTCACGATTTTTCAAATATAGCAGATCTAGAAGCTCATAGCGCGGCACTCACGCTGTGAGCTTGTATATCTGCTATTTTTGAATTGCCAAAGAAATCTTAAAAATGACACAAATGATGCTTTCCGCGGTCTTAAAGAGTTAAAGGGTCTACACCATGAATTTCATTTTTTTTTAACATTCAGTCATTCATTCTCATTTCAGAGATTTTCAGAATGGGCGTGTCTGAACAGGCCATTTCAGAATGGCAATGCAAGTGACATCACTTGCATTGCCATTGCATTGATGCTGGCCAGACAGAATTGCTCAGTAGCCCCCCCCTGCCCAAGAGGACGTTTTGGTATTGCAGCTGAAAGTGCTGTATAAGCCAGAGACAATTGACTTGGGATGAGTATATCTGAGTGATGATTTAGGCTCAAACCTTTTGAAAAAGGTTTGAGGGACATACACCATATGATATTAAATATCATTTTTTTTTTTAAATTCATGGTGTAGATCCTTTAAAGATACAGGAAGCCCAGTATGAAAAATGTACCTTATGAAATTGTCTCTGTCGGGTGGAAACATCACATGTCCAGAACTGTTACTTTTCAGGGTTCAAATTCAGAAGTAGCAAAAGTAGCAGATCTACAAGTTCAAAACGCATTGCGAGCTTGTGGATCTGCTATTTTTGATGCTTTTGTGTGACGCTGTAGTAATGATACTATGATCAAGTAGGGCGTTCATTTGAACAAAAAGTTACAGCAACAAAATTATCACTCCATAAGACCAAGGGACAATAACATGCCTGCTACTCTCAGAAGAACAAAACAGATTAAAAGGATAAATTGTGCCAAGGCCACGTTCGTGCTTTTATTGTGAGAGAGGGCTTAGGAGGCATTTAACTCTGCGGTTTACAGACAGCGCTGCTCACTATGAGGTAAAACCTGACACCGGCGAACTGCCCCAAGGTACCACATCCTTCTTAAAGAGAAAACTAGGTCGGGGTCAGAACAAGATACTAAAAAACAAATAGTTCAGGGAGAGATCCCTGTGCAACTCAAGTCACTCAATTTGATGAAAAGACTTAAGGTTAAAACACGTGTACCCTTAGCATCCCTCCCTATTCTGGGCCTATCGGCGAACATTCCGTGAAAAGATCAGGTCAGATCTACAAGCTAGCTAGGTCCCAGAGTAAACAAAGCACAGTATATAGGATTTAAGTGGTTAGAAGACGGGCCAAAAAGGTTTTTACTCTCGGCAGCTTGACATGGTCATAAGATTGTTCAGAATTAAAGACATATGTTTGGCATGATGCTATGCTGTAAAAAATATAAAGATAGCAATTATGACACTCACGCTAATAATTTCATCCTACTAACAGGGACACGTTTCTACTGGTTTAGAGACGTGGCATACAGGTTCTGGACTCTGCTTGGGTCCGCTGTGACGGCCCTGCCCCTCCGCCTCACTGTTGGCTAGCCGACAGCCGTGGTGATAGCCAGAGTGGAGCAGGCCGTCAGACGACCACAACTGATACCTGAGGGTTATGGGTTTGGGGGAGTATATATGGACCTCTGAAGGAACCTCTCATTCTCTCCATTTCCTCTCCAGAGGCAGGAGGCTCTGCTTGGGTTGCTACCAGGCCTGTTTGACCCTTTTTGTTTAGGTTGCCTTGCACCTTTTTATACAACACTCACACAGCACATTCCAGATGTCATCCATACACTGCAGACATGACTGATTACCGACTTGCTCACACCTCATAATGAGGTGTGAGCAAGTCAGTAATCATACCAGTTTGTTTTGACTATTGCCTTATTTATTAAATTTAGTAAAATAAAAATACATTTCAAACACTTGTGTTTGAAATGTAGTCCCTTGTATTCCCTATAGTGCATGACATCTGCGTACATTAGAAAGGCGCAACAGCGTACCTCAGCATACTGAATGCATATGCCCGGGCATGTCCGCACGAAGCTCAACGTTGGTGAACGCACGTGCCTAGCAGTCATGTACCGGCATGGCTCGGCATGAAACTGTGTCACATCCACACTGTTACAGTGGAAAGCTGTTTCAGCTGCTTCACAAGTCTGTTCAACGCTTCTCTCAGCTTCTAGAGACTGAGGAAAGTCTCACAGCTTTTGTTGCTAAAACTGAGTGGAAGAAATTAGAGCAGGGGTCTTCAACAGGGGGTCTGAGGCGCCTAGGGGGTCCTCAGAGTTACTACAGGGGGGGGGGGGGCGGGGTCTCCAAATCTTTGTGAGACGTTTGGTGTAGAGGGAAAAAAAGAGCAGACCAAGTGCAGAGCCAAGTAACGGTCAAGTTTACTAAGTATCAGGGGTTAAGGGGTTAAAGGTCTGAAAAGACACATTAACATGAATCCAACATTAGTAGAAAAAACAGAAAGCATGAATTGACCCAACACTGATGATATTGCTATCAAACAAGTCTGTTGATGAAGCCATCTATGAAAGCTTCATAAACTGTGACCAAAATGGTCACAGTCCAGAGCCCTGTTATTGGCAGGAGTACAGTACAGTATAAGCAACAATTCACAACACACATTGCACTAGAAACCAAACCACAACCACTCACAAAAGCAGACTTCTGCTGTATTTGATGTTTGAATGGGAATATAATTATTATGACTATCTATCTCTGGCCCTGGGCACTCTGTATGCCAATGAGGACACACCATGCAATTTGGGGCTTCATGCACGTTTTGAGCTTGACCGCTCGAACCGCTATATATCGTGACCAACGTCCCTAACTTTGTTTTCTCGCCCCTCGAGTCCACACCAAATCTCTTTGCTCCAAAAATAGCCGATAAGGCTCACAACATGTTTCAATGTGACACGTTGTTGTGAGCTTGTAAATCTGCTATTGTCGCCGAATGGTCACCCCCAGAATAGAGACGCTATAGGGTTCATGTGGTTTTTTCCAGTGGTTCTCAAAGTGGGGTCTGGGGATCCCCACCAGGTGTCCTGGGAGGGGGTTCCAGGGGGTCCCCAGCAAAATGTGTTCAGTACAGCATCACAATTAGTTTAACCACGTTATCCATTTATACGTTGGCTATTCAAAAATAGCAGATGTACAAGCTCACAGTGCGTCACTTCGTGCTGCGCTGCGAGCTTGTACATCTGATATCTGTTTTTATTTTGTTTTGAAAAATCTCGACAATGTTTGGAAGATTATGAATTTGTTTTGGACTTTTTTTTAAAAACACAGATCTTCTCTTCTGGGGGTCTCTGGCACAAAACGATAAATACAAAATAAAATCTAATTTCCTGCACAGACATTTCTTTCCAGGGCAGCGGTGGCTCAGGAGGTTGAGTAGTCGTCCCCTCCTGGCATGGTGTCAAAGTGTCCTTGAGCAAAGATATACTGGCACCCCTAACTGCTCCCTGGGTGCCGTTCGCTGGCCGCCCACTGCTCCCAATATTTAGGAGGGCTTAAAATGCAGAGGACAAATCCCAGGTATGAGCCAAAACAAAAATATTTGGCCGTTAAAGGAGTAGTTCACCCAAAGAAATACTTATTTTCTATCAATTACACACCCCATGAAGCATCGATTTCATGGAGATTTATTTTTTGCTTTTGTAAGCCAATAATTTGATTACTGGCGGAAAGATGCTAATGTATCCTACCGGTATCAAATTATTGGCTTAGGAATGCGACAAAAACAAAAAAATCTCAATGCTTCATGGGGTGTGTAATTGATAGAAAATAAGTCATTATTTGGGTGAACTACTCCTTGAATAAAACTTTCCCTTGTTAAAAGCTACAATCCGTATGTTTTCGTTCCTTTGTCCCATGCTCTCCCAATGGAGAGTTATAGGACAATACTGTCCTAAAGATCTAGTAATGTCCAGTTAATCCGCTATGTGCGCCCTCGGCTTCATTGACATTGTCAACCAGTCTGTGTCCTACGTACCCTGTCACCACCAGGGTCTAAATGTCTCAATGGAAGAGTAGGGGGACTTAAACTAGCATTTTATTCATTAAAATAAGTCCTGGATTGTAGCTTCTTTTTTTTTACTTCATCAAATACAGCAGACAGAAGCACTTTTCCCCACTAAAAGCAACACGCAGTTCATTCTCCACTAATAACTGCAGAGGGTTGTTATTTGACCACCAGCAGCATGGTGGTCAAATAAGGTGTTCTCCTACCTGACTCTCCTCTGCGTTGGAACCTAGCAGGGCAGAAACCTGCAGGAGAAGGGGCAATGAATGTGTTACTGTGGAAAAGAAAGGTCACTGAGCAACGAAAGGAAAACTCCTTGCATCTCCTTGACACCTGTGACCCTCCCTCCGGAGGGTTGACGACAACAACACGTCTATTTATCTACAGTAAGGACATTTTCCTTCGTCCTTCGCTCTCAGCAGTTAGACACGTCACACGTGTAGAAGAAAGGAAACCCATTTCAACTCAAGTTAAAGGCACAGTATGTAGCTTCGACCTGTGTTTATAACAACACAATATATACATTTTTTTACCCATCATCTCCCTCTATACCAGCAGATTATCACGGTTTGTTTTGTTTGCCCAAAAACGTCCCCGTCGAGGCGTCTACCAAAACAACAGTGAAAACACCAAAATACAGTGAGAGGGCAGTGTGTTTCTGCAGGTAAACACCACCACACTACTCCATTGGCTGATAATAACTGCTGGTGCAGAGGGAAATGATTGGTAAAAAAAACTATATGCATTTCTTGTTTTGTTGCGTAAACACAGGGCAAAGTTACATCCTATACCTTTAATTACATAAATCCAGTCTGCATGTGGGTGTTTGTGTGTGTTCGACTTTGATTGTCAACCACTGTTAAAGCAAGAGTAATGCTCTATGTTTAGCTGGGACTGGGCTAGGGAACAGAAGGGATAGCCAGAGTACAGCGTTGCCAGATTTTGCGAGAGAATAAGGCAACCAGGTCTGTGAAAACTAGCCCAAATAGAAGAGACTAGGCTAAGGCATATTTGAAAATAGCCAATCTACAAGCTCACAACGCGTCGTTGTGAGCTTGTAGATCGGCCATTTTCCAAAAAAAATATATATACAGGAAATCTGGAATATCTTTGAAACTTTGTACAACACAAATCTTGTATGGGGGGGGGGGGGGTCCATGGCACAAAATATTTCAGATGGGGGGTCAGCGGACAAATACATATTAATCTGTGGATCCTTGCCATGAAAATGTTTCAGATCCACTGGTTTTAACATCATTAGGAAACAAGCATACACTTCAGAAACAAGCCCGCCCCACCCCCCCCAAAATAAAGTGACTTTACAGAAAAACAAGCCCAAAGTCGCTTATATTAAGCAGAGATGGCAACACTGCCAGAGTACTGGGAAAGAAAGCAATATGCAAAATGCCAGCACTGAAAGGCAGTAAACTCAAAAACATGCAAACCGAGCCTGTTAGATAAAAGTGCCACGTGTTCACCTTTTGACTGAATGCTGCCGGCTCTCGTCCAAGGTCTTGAAAGATATATTTCTGTTCAGCCTTCGGCACCTCACTTCATCTTTCTTTGTGTTTGCTGTTTGATTTGAGCCCCCGCAGCGTCTATTTATATTAAACATGTATTGTTGAACAGGAATTGAGTGGCAGCGCCATTTAATCCAGAAATTTCAATTATGGGGTGAGACCTCGGGGTCGTGTTACTCCTCTCAGTCAGAGAATGATCTTTCACAAAAAAAAGAATCTAAGAGAAATCAATTATGCCCCGGGGCTTCACGGTAAACGACAAAAAAAAGAAAGGAAAGGTTATTTTATCGCAAACCTCCATTTCCCTTCTCATCTGTGGAGGTGATTATTTCACTAAAGGTCCTTGGAATTGCCTCATTTTGAGAGATTTCTCCCATTTTATAGGCTTGTGATCAGCCCAGATATATCTCTAGCTGAACATTGCTGCCTCTCAGCTTCGGAGATGAATTGGCTTCAGTCCAAAGCCCATATATCGGGGAAATAAACGGGGGAGAAAAGCCTGACAACTTCAGATGCTAGATAGTGTGGGCCAGCGAAATGAAGTAACATGACACACAGATAAGCTAGCGGTAGGGTAAATGACTATTTATCTTTGAGGCATGTCGTTGTATGTTATCGGGTAGAAACCTTGTATCTCCATATTTCAAAAGTCGGTATTTCAGAAGAAGGTATTAAGAAGAGCTTGTGACAAAATAATAACTACATTGCACCCATTGGAACACAGTTTATTTTTTGTCCATTTCCTGAATAGTAACGTTTTTGGACATACAAGGTTTCCACCCGACAGCGACGATAGAGTCCACATGCAGCTCCATTACCCAGGGAATGACAGGATAATTACAGTTGTGTTATGATAACTGTAAATCCACTGCCCATAGCCATCATCTCAATGGAGGTGACTCACAACATTATATAAAGTGTATAATGCTACTGTGTGCATCTGAGACAACAGTCCACGGTGTTGTTTAGTCACAAATTCACAATGATAGCTCAAAGATGACTCAATATAGGCCTATCTACCATTAGAAAAAACATTAAAATGTCATGTAGCGCCAGGCTACCCCAATTTGCTGTGGTGGCTATTGTTGAACTTTGCAAATTGTAGTATTTTTCCCAAAAATCATAAGTGACAACTCCTTTTAAAGAAAATAATACTGTCTGACATAGGCTAATCATAATACTATGACAAATCAGACCCCATATATTAACCACGGTGACCCTATTTTGAGCAAATCTTTCCAGCAATTATTGTTTTCCCCTAAAACTATTCTCGACTTACAAAAGTAGTGAAAATGACTCATCTACAAGCACACAACACAGTACTCTATGGGACAAGTTGTGAGCTTGTAGACAGGCTGTTTTAAGTGGGTAAAGATATATGGATTAATGAACATTAAAAGATTTCTCTTTCTTCGAAACGGAGTGTTTTCTTATGTTAACAGTTTGTCCGATTATCCAAACCATGCATAACACGCAAGATAATCTCTAATAAAAGCCTTTGAAACCAACTCAGTTTTAGGAGTTGACATGAGCATTTCTACAATTGGTGGAAGACCACAGGCTGCTGTTTTGCTAATAAGTTCTCAAACTGTTTTTTTATTTATTTCAAGGACCCCCAGTTTGGTGTTCATTAGGCCACAGACCCCCATAACTCTCAAAGTGTACAAATGGACCCTTACGGGTCCATTTGGTTCCATTTGTACACTCTGAGAGTTACAGACCCACAAGGGTCCATTTGGTTCCATTTATTGTGTACACTGTCAGAGTTACAGACCCACAAGGGTCCATTTGGTTCCATTTATTTTGTACACTGTCAGAGTTACAGACCTATAAGGGTCCATTTGGTTCTCAAGGACCCCTGGGAGTCCCCGAACCGCACTCTGAGAACCACTGCTATATAAGGAAGCACTTCTTCTACGCATCATTGTTCTCTTGCCCATGTTCGTGTACACATAGCCTCCTATGCCCTATGACACGTCATGTGACCTGACAGTCATCAGGATATGGGTCAATCTAATGATCAAATATTCATGGGGCTTTAGAAAGAAACACCAACAAGGAGCGTGGCAGTGGAGCATGTAGGTTCAAGTGCTCATCACACTAGGTTAGTGTTCCAGTACAGCTATACCGGCACTCAACGACTCAACGACTCATTTACCCCACAAGTGGTGCTTAACCTATAATAACTTCACTACACTGGCATCCTGTTACATTTATACTGCGTGGCTGCTGCTGCCTGAAGTTATATTTGTCATATCTGTGCCCCATGCAATTTTAATTTACAGTCTAAAAAGTATTAAAAAATATATATATATTATTATTAATATGTTTCAATGTCTAATGTAAAACACTATTAAATTGTTAATCGCAATTATTGGTATGACAATCAAGCGTCAATTAGAATTTCATGATTGTAACAGCCTTTAATGCCCACATTCCTGTTTGATTGATTGATTGAAAACAGTTTGCAAAAAGCACAGAATGAGAGACAGTTATACAATAATGCTAAAAGGATAACACAAAAAGGCCTGAGGGCTTGTTTCCACGGTGGTCCTGTGTATTCGATTAATCAAGAGTGTCCTTGTACAGTATGTGCCAGTATGTCAGTCTGCAGCTTATCTCACAACCACTACAGCCATCAGCGCCAAGTGTCCTGCCCTCGCTGCCAGCAGGCCAAGGAAGTCAATCTAATTGTGGTTTTCTCACGACCGCAAGAAAAAAAATGTGAGGAGCACAATGGGCCCGGTTGTGACTGTAATGCTGGAATGTCTTTTTAACAGTTGTGCTCATTGTTACAATTTAAGCATTGAGCAGCTTATCCAGAGCTTGGAGTATAAGCTGTATGAACCCTCCAAGTGCTACACAAATAAAAAAGAGTTGGCACCTCGATGTAACGTTTCCTGTTTTGTCCAAAATGTAAAAAAAAAAAAAAAAAATAGAAAATGTAAGTAATGTAAAGTGTATGATGTGAACATGCACAGTACTATCATCATTAGACCTAAATTTACCCTTCAACTTATTGTTTATGCCCAACATGATTGGATGTACAGGTTTTGTAGCAATTTGTAGAAATTTTAGACATTCATTGTGAAAAGTGCAATCATGTTCTTATCATGTATACTTTATATTATTTAAGACCGTTTTCTTTTTTTTCTCTGTTTTGACCAAATACACTATTTTACATCGAGGTGCCCACTCTTCCTTAGCTTAAGCTCCTTACACACTGGGGGCGTTTTTTTCATGCGAATACGTTTTTTTTTAAAACCTTATAAAGTCAAAGCAAGCTTCCATGGAGCGAAAAAGCGTCTTTTAATTATTCGGAACGAGTCCGAATTTTGCGTATATTCGCATAATCGCGGTGTGTAATGACCTTTACTGTTACTGCAGGTAAAGATCAAACCCAGCATGTGTCAACTGTCAACCAAACATGCATCTACACAATGTCTGTCTGTAGGTAGCATCTAAATTGGGATCCAGACAAGTGCACCCATTTTGGGTACACATACATTTTCATTGGTGTGCTCCAGTGTTCCATTTTAGGCTGAACCTCTGACGTTTCTCTCTCAGTCTTCCTTGTTGTGTAAACTGGTGAGACTAATTCTAGCCGACCACAGACAAAAAGGAGATCAAAACGATTTGGGAGTTTTGGTGTGGAAACAGACATGGCCTCTCACAGAGCTGACCTTTGAATAGTTGCACGAGCTCAGGCATGACCATTTTTAAACGGATACTTAAGTGTGTGTGTGTGTGTGTGTGTGTGTGTGTGTGTGTGTGTGTGTGTGTGTGTGTGTGTGTGTGAGATTGAGGGCCATTTTCCTGGTCCTTGGAATTGAGTTAAACATGATTTATACTTAGTTGCATGCCAGCGTCATGCACCGAAACATAGCTGATCTACAAGCTGACAACGTGTTACACAGTGTCAGAGTGGCGAACGGGCCTTTTGCGTGTTGTTGAAGGCAAGGGGCCGGGGGGGGGGCGGGGCTGGTGACGCCTCTAGTTACTGCGTCACATCCTGGACGGATAGCCCCGCCCACACCAAGCGAGGGGCAGACAGGCACAGACGCATCGCGGCACAGATGGCTGTGTGGTTGACGGACAACGGATGCACGCTTATGAGAAACAGTTGCGTGCATTAGCGCAAGATGAGGATCAAGGAAACATTGAGTCTAAATGTCCAGTTTGCTAATTCACTATTACTACGACTACTTTTGTATTTTACATTTTTAATTTCTCTAAATAAAGAAAACATGAGAAACAGTTGCGTGCATTAGCGCAAGATGAGGATCAAGGAAACATCGAGTCTAAATGTCCAGTTTGCTAATTCACTATTACTACGACTACTTTTGTATTTTACATTTTTAATTTCTCTAAATAAAGAAAACATTTGGGTTGATGGTTCACATAGCAAAGTGTTGATATTTAATTAGAAAGGCAGAGAATATTTGTCATTGTGCTTCAATTCCAAAGGTGCTTTATTTTCAAACAAGCAGCAATCTTTTGCAGTCACTTTTGGGACAATTAGCAGCATTTCTTCGCAAGTTAAAAGTTAGTGCAAGAATCACACAAAAGTATCAAACTTGTACAAAATACATCACTGCAAACAGATATATACACATGTTTTTGTTTTAAAAGTGCTCAAATACATCACTGCAAACAGATATATACACACACGTTTTTGTTTTAAAAGTGCTCACTCTTTGGATGGGAGCAATTGCTCTCCACAGCAATCTTTTGCAGTCACTTTTGGGACAATTAGCAGCATTTCCCCTATACTTAATAACACTTTTGGGACAATTGCAACAAATGTTGCATACATGCAAGTGCAAACTTAATTTAGCTTTTTAGCATATAAAAACTGTACATACAAATAGCACACATGCAAGTTAAAAGTTAGTGCAAACATGCAACAATCACACAAAAGTATCAAACTTGTACAAAATACATCACTGCAAACAGATATATACACATGTTTTTGTTTTAAAAGTGCTCAAATACATCACTGCAAACAGATATATACACACATGTTTTTGTTTTAAAAGTGCTCACTTCTTTGGATGGGAGCAATTGCTCTCCACAGAATCAGCTAGTCTGTGGTGTGCCAACCTAGGTGTGCTCATGCCATAAGAGTGATCAAGTGATAGTAGTGCGTCAATACCACTACTTTGTGGCATTGACCCACCGCCCGGCAGACGCCTCTTGGACCTGGATGGGTCTTTTCGGCGGTTAGGCGTTCCTGGCTGACATTTAATCATTTTGCCTGATCGCGTCGCTGCTCGTCGGATTGCCCTTGCTCTTACGGCCCCGCCCCCCCCCCGGCCCCTTGCCTTCAACAACACGCAAAAGGCCCGTTCGCGTCAGAGTGACGCGTTGTCAGCTTGTAGATCTGCTATTTTTCGGCGTAAGGCTTACAAAATTTTTTAAATATTCCATTAAAATAATATCTCTGTTGTTAAATGTTGAGGTCCTCACAAGCTACAAGCTCACAATGCTGATCTACAAACCAGTAGATCTGCTATTTTGGGCGTCTGTTCACCTCAGAATAAGGATGCTACAGTAGGTGGCCAGTGACTTTGACCAGTTTCACTTTCAAAACCTTTGCAGCATGCATGTCACACAAAAAGAATGCAATGTGTTTTGTTGATATAACAAGTTGGTTCATATAGAGTCCTATCCACAAATCCACCATTTAACTTCCACAATCCACATTATCAAAAACCATTGGTGTTGTGTGCTGGATTCTGTTTGTGTGACATGCATGATGCATAGGTTTTGAAAGTGAAACTGGTCAAAGTCACTGGCCACCTACTGTATATGGTTCATGTCATGGGTTAATAAGGGAGGGTAATCAGCAGGCCATCTGCTGCCCTTTGGTTGACACTAATGCTGATCACAGGACTTCCCTGGAAATGTCAAAGTGTCGTGACAACTGGAGAAATGTCACCACAGCATGTGACAATCATGATGATAACAGGTGGGAGGCTTGGATGAAATTGTATTCCATTACTATACTATACTATATCGCGGTTGTGTAATGCATACCGCAGTGTCGAGTTCATAACAGAGATTATAATAATAATCATTATTATTTTATTTCATTCAAAACAACTTTTTTGGGGAGATACCGCCATACCGTCGGTAAACAGTGATATATTACGTGATAACTAATATAACTAACTTTGTACATATAGTGTTTATTTGTTGATGACATGTATTATTGTGTTAAATTGGTATACTATGTTTGATGAATTGAATACATAGGACCACAATGGAAACACGTCCCCAGGACTTTTTTTGTGATATCCTTTTAGCCTAAATGTCTTACTGTACCACGTGCTGATTACATTTCTGACTAATTAAGCATTCAATCAATCAATCAAAATGAATGTGCAAAAAACATGAATTAGATCTACCTGCATTATAGGAGCGTTTCAAAGAGAAACCTCATAAGACACTGGATCTTTTTTACAGGTTTTACAAAATAAGCATCCTCTTGTGTGAAACACTATCCGTGTTAATAATCCTCAATCTAAGTCAAACATTAACTCCTGGACTTTGAATTGCCACCAGACCAGGGCATATAAAGTTTAGCTTAATCCCGCGCTCATGCTTTCTTTTGAACATTTACTGTGGCAAATACTACATGAGCCTGTATAAAAAGCTAATCCTCTTAAGTTCATGACAGTTCATGATTGTGATTTAAGGCTTTAATTGTCAAGTTGGGTTGATGACAGAATTATATACGAGGACCATAAAATACCTCAACCCGGCCCTGTAACATTTTATATTAAACTCCTTTTACAATTCAATGTTTCTCCCTGTTGTAGCCTATATCATCTCTATTTATATAAACCAGCCCTGAAACATACAGGCTAGACAGGAGACCGAAGATTATTGTTATGTATTTGTTTGTTTAATTATTGTATTTTACTATTACAATAAACAATGAGAATAGGCCTATGAATGTTATTTTTCTTATGTTGTCCATAAAGTAGAGAATTCTATATTATACACCCAGCCCTGCCTGATTTGAATAATATTCAAAACAGTTACTTTGCATTGTGTGCCCTGGCTGTCAGTGAGTCATAATAAATAGCCTAGAAAATGCTTGCATTGCTGGAAGGGGGTAGGGGGTCGAATGTTGTTACATTCCTACAGCTCGACACGTGTGCGACCCCTCCACCCCGCATGGCATGGATAACAGGTTCTTACAGACACGCTGCAGGCCCATATCTTCTACTGCATGCATGATAATAATGATGATGATCATAATGATGGGATAGCTGTCTGCCAATGTCAACAAGGCCACCCTCTTCCTTACATGGAGGCAGACAGATAATCTCTTACATAAGGACACCGTAGGAGCTACAACAGACAGACTGCGTACATACAGACAGACTGTATGATTCAGTAACGTTAGCCTTGGATCAAGACTATCGTAGATGTTTTGTTTTTTTTTATCGATTTTGACATTTGCATATCTAATGAATACGAAAGTAAAAATCAGACTTGATAAAAATGCATATATGACAGTCTTGATCCAAGGCTACTCGTAGGCCTACTACTGTATACGCAGGCAGCCCCCGAATGTTATGAATGAACTGGACTGTACCAGCAGCATCATATAAAAGGGACAGCGCTTTATTTACCTATCCAATCCAGCATAGCATACGTAGTAGGCTACTGTACGCAAGAACCACGCTAAACTTAATATTTAAATCCCCATGAGCATCTCACGAAGGTGTCGCAGCAAAAGAACGGATCTACAAGGTTTTAGCTTGTAGATCAGTTCTTTTTTTAGGGGTCACATGAACAACAAGCGACACTTCTGCCTTTGCGTCGCTACATTGTGTTCATGCGCACGATGACAAAGTAGCGGATCAACAAAGGGATGTTGTTGTTGCTAGATTGTATCCTCATGGCTGCTGCTGCTGCTCGGCCTCACGGTGCAGAGTCAATATAGTCACACTGATCACCATAACAATACATCATACGAATAATTTACTGAGTCTAAACGGGTGGGAGACCCCCAACCGGACAGCCAGGGTTCATAACAATATATAGCTCTGGTCCAGAGGGGGTGCTCCTTCCATTCCGACATCTCACCACTCCGACTAGTGGCTTCCGCGTGCGGTTATGGTTAGGGTTAGGGTTAGGTATAGGGTTCGTCAACGTCGGAAAGGCGACATGTCGGAAAGGAGAAATGCACCCGGTCCATAGCGTTAGAAGGAGTTCTCCTTAACGCTATGGCACTTTCAAGCCGTTGCCCGCACACCCCCGGTAGCGGAGCCTCTCGTCTCTAGTAAAAATAAAGAATACGCTTTCGCTACTCACCAAAACAAAGACGGTTTTAAGATGTTGAACGCCTACTTTCCTCAGTGGGAACACTCTGATCCCCACCTCACGTCTAAAATACACTTTTTGGCCAGAAACAGAAAATATTTCACCGGATGGAAAAATGTTTTAGTTGCTCCACTGCGCCCCCTACAGATCTGGATAATGGAAAAATCCCATTGACCGGATCTGTAGGGGGCGCACTGGAGTGACTAAAACGTGTTTCCATCCGGAGGATTATTTCGCATTTTGGTCAAAATGTGTATTTTAGACGTGAGGTGGAGGGTTCCCGAGTGTTGCCACTAAGGAAAGTAGGCGTTCAACATCTTAAACCCGTCTTTGTTTTGGTCAGTAGCGAAAGTGTGTCTTTTATTTTTTAACTAAAGAAGAGAGGCTGCGCAGCCTGCGCCACGGCGGGTGTCCAGGCAGCGGCTCGAGAGTACCATAGCGTTAAAGGAGAACCCCTTCTAACGCTACGGACCAGAGCTAAACAATAATCATCATCATCATAATAATAATACTAAATAATAGACATCTTACTGAGTCGGAACGGGTGGTAGATCCCTCCGGACAGACGTCTCTTCTTCCCGGACGGAGGCAGCTCCTTCCAGGTCATTGACACCGGGCTGAGGCAGACGGAGAACAGGCTGCTCTTCAGATGCATCTGAGAGGATAAGAGCTTCTGTTGTTGTTGTTTCTCCATCACAGACAGACAGACAGGGACCAGACAGACAGGACTAGGTGTTATCTCCTTCTCGGCATGTCTTTGTTTTTCAGTGCTGCTGCTGCTGTTGATGAGGAGCCATGGAGCAGACTAGAGCCCATAGACAATGCTGCTACCGTTCGTTCGTTCACTCACTCACTCAGATCAGAGCATATTCATTGGATAGCGGTCTCTCTCTTCATTCAGGATGTGGGAGGGGCTACTGAGAATGTGCGTGTTGCGTCATCACGTCGTCGCCCCGAGGTGTTAGTATCATCGTCACTGATGGTGGGGGCGGTAGGGTGACCACCTCCAGACAGGTCCATTGAGGGACAGATTAACCCGTTTCGCGGGACATCGCGGGACGCATGCACGCGCGCGCAGCGCACGTGCATGCGGACCACTCCCGCGCGCGCGCGAAGCGCGCGCGCGAAATTTTTTTGCGGTTCTGGGCGGATTGGGTTCGTTTTTTTCGCGGTTCTGGGCGGATTGGGTTCGTTTTTTTTCCCGTTTTTGGTTTCTTTACTTTGGTTTTAGGGTTAGGATTAGATATAAGAGGGTATTGCAAGTTAACTTAAAAATGTAATGAACTTTTTTTTTTTTTTATAAAATAAAATCTTTTTTTTTTTTTTTTTTCCATAACTTTGATTTTCGGGACATTGCCCTGCTTGTGCGGGACGCGGGACAGAGGGTCCAATTTCGGGACTGTCCCGCGAATTTCGGGACGGGTGGTCACCCTAGGGGCGGGGCGGTATCTGGAAGGACAGAGAGTTATTTACAGTCAATCAATATTAACCAATATTTATTTCAGACTCTAATAGGTACATTTTGATTATTATCACAAAACACACCTACCACTTCATCCCTATTTCGGCCATTTGAAAATAGCAGACAGATACGCATTTTCAAATTATTATTTTATACATTTGAACTTTTATACTATTTTATACATTCTGCACAATGAGTACTTTTACTTTTGGTACTTTGAGTATATTTTGATTCCGATACTTTTACTCAAGTACATTTTGAATACGGGACTTCTACTTGTGTATCTACATGTGAGTACTTCTTCCATCACTGCTAACAAAAAACACACACAGACACGCTCTCCAACATCTCCAGAAACAAGAAGACTATACCTAATGCTGCTCTTCTTGGTTAAAGACAGTCATTATAATTTCATTTTTCTAGTCCTTCAACCTCGTCATAAAACTGTGCATCAGATTCCTGAGGACAGCATCTAGAGTGGGAGCACCACTGTTCACCAACAATCTGCTGGAACATGTCCACCTCAGGAGCCTCAGCAGGATTCTGAGGGCATCATTAGGCCCTATACGCCACCCGCATGTCAGGATATAGGACTCAGGGACAGGTAAAGGACCTGTTGTGATTTCGGTTGACCAACCACCATGTGTTCCCCTATGAGCAGTGGTGTAAAGTAACTAAGTACATGTACTCAAGTACTGTACATAAGTACAATTTTGAGGTATTTTTACTTTAATGGAGTACTTCCAATGTTCAGTACTTTTACTTCTACTCCACTACATCTCAGAGGCAAATATTGTACTTCTACTCCACTACAATTGGAAGAAAAAAAAATATATTTGCAGATATAAATGAAAATGATAAAACATACATTAACCACTTTAGCCCTATTTTATACCTAGGCTATTTGAAAATAGCAGATCTACAAGCTCACAACGAGTCGCATTGTGACGCGTTGTGAGCTTGTATATCTGCTATAACATTTTAGTATCCTTTTACTTTTGGTACTTTTGTATATTTTGTTTTGATGCCAATACTTTTGTACTTTTACTCAAGTAACATTTTGAACACAGGCCTTTTACTTGTAACAGAGTATTTCTACATTGCAGTATTGATATTTTTACTTAAGTAGAAAATGTGAGTACTTTTTCCACCACTGCCTATGAGTCTCCATCATTCTAAGGGGTGCTGAGTGAGGTTTCAGTTGAGTGGAGAACCAGATGACACCAGGCCGTATCACACTACTGTACAAGTTCTGAAGTTTAACACACACATAGAGAATATATGTCAGTATTGGACAGTGGACACATGACGTGACCAGAAGATATGAGACAAGGACAAGAACAGAATGGATAGGAATAGAACATGCATCTTGTATCATGGTGCACAGACGTCAGTCTCTTTGATAAAGTGGTTGATGGTCATCGATTAGCATTGATTAGCATTGATTAGCATTGATTAGCTCCATCTAAAAAGTCATGGAAAAAATAGTCTACGAACAGGTCGATAAGTATATCTTGCAGAGAAAAAGGGAGAGAGCAAGTGGTGGAAGTAAACGGCACCCAGTCCCCTCCCCTCCCAGTGACTTGTGGTGTTCCGCAAGGAAGTATACTAGGACCTTTACTGTTCCTGATATATGTGAACGATATGTCTTCTGCTTGCGACTGCAAACTGTTCCTGTTCGCAGATGACTCGGCTCTTCCGGTCTCGGACAGGGACAGGCTGCAGGTTGAGAAAACTCTCAGCACTGAACTCAACAAGATCTGTATCTGGCTCTCCGACAACAAACTATCATTACACCTGGGTAAAACTGAATCCATCCTCTTTGGGTCCAGGTCTAAACTTAGCAAGGCTGAGAGTTTCACGATCAAAGTGGGTGATGATGTTATCACAAGAAAGGAGGAAATTACCTACCTGGGTTCCATCTTGGAGGCAAACCTCTCCGGTAACAAAAACGCCGAAAGATTGATCAAAAAGGTCAACCAAAGAATACGCTTTTTGTACAGGATTGGACGTCTAGTCAGTAAGAGTACTCTGAAGATTCTTGCAGGGGCCCTCATTCAAGGTTATTACGATTATGCATGCTCCTCATGGTATCACAACACCTCCAAGGCGTTAATGAAGTCCACGATCATAACACCAGAGGCAGCTCCACGAATCATGTTCAACCCAGATTTGGCACAACAAAGGGAATGAACTCGTTCTCATGCTATTCATCAAAAATGTGGAATGCCCTACCAAAAGGAGTAAAGGAGTGTAAAACCCTACTCACTTTCAAAACTGCCCTAAAGATACACCTTCAGGAGGCTGCAATTCGAAAATGGCCCCTGTCTAAGTCTTAACCTACCCCCCCCCCTCCCCTTTTTTTTCTTCTCTTGTACATATTTT